>NC_035447.2:113924456-113996956 GCF_002127325.2 Helianthus annuus
ATCCTGCAATGGTGTCATAACAAGATCATCATAGAATAATGAATCCTTAAGCAGTCCCATTTTGAAGGCTTCAACAACCGTAGCCATATCCAAGTTGGGAATGTCCAAGGATTCTTTACTAAATTTAGTTATATAATCCCTTAATGATTCATTATGACTTTGAGTTACCCTATATAAATCACTGGTTAATCTTTCAAATTTTCTACTACAAGAGAATTGGTTATTGAATAAATTAACTAAATTGGCAAATGAAGTAATAGAGTAAGGGGGAAGACTTAGCAGCCATTTAAGAGCTGATTCAGTAAGATTGGATCCAAATCCTTTACATAGGCATGCTTCCTTCAGCTTTTCTGGGATAGGATTGATCTCCATCCTCTCCCTGTATTGTGCTACGTGTTCCTCTGGATCCGTTGTACCATCATACAGCTTCATAGTAGGGATATGGAACATTTTGGGTACCTCTGCATCACAAATTGGTGGTGCAAAGCGAGATACCTTATGGCTTCCATCTGCAATCTCTGGGATAGGCTTGACTACCCCTGGAACACTTGAGATCATATCTTTTAGCTTCTGCAACTCCCTGGCCATAGCATGATTGATACCTGTATCCTGCATGAATCCATGGTTAGGGGTAAGATAATTATTTAAAGTGTTACCTCCCATTGGGTTCAAGTTAGTGAATCCATATTGCTGGGATTCTGGAATAACGGATGGACCAGTGGAAGCAATGGTCTGCATTGGAATGAAGTCCCCTTGATGGACATCTAGACTTCCTGTTTGCAAACTTTTTAGGGATCCTGGCATCTGGAAGGATCCTGGTATCTGGAAGGATCCTGGAACGAAGGAGGATCCTTGACCCTGGGATGATCCTGGAACAAAGTAGGATCCTTGAAACTGCTGTGCTCCCGGATAGGCTCCCGAATTCATGAAGGATCCCATATGCTGGGGATAGGATCCTGCCGGCTGAAAGTGTGAGCCTGATGGCTGAGAAGTGCAATCCTCTTGATTCTCCCATAATTTGCACGTCTGGAATTTCCGATGGCTGAGAAGTGATCATTGGAGTATCAAAGCTCAAGGATTTGGGCATCAGTGGGGAATGATCCTCTGCCGTTTTCTTTTGTCTTTTGAGATCTCCAATTTCCCTGAGGATCCTTTCATTAGTTTCATCCTGCCGCTGCATGCGATCCTTCATCTGCAAAATCAAAGTAAATACGTCACTAGTACTGGGAGTATAAGAATTCATAGCAGGAGAAGATGGAGGTTTAGAGTTAGTAGGAGTTGGTCTCTTCTCAGCATTCTTCTGGGATCCTGCCGGTGGAGGAGGCAGAGTGTTCTGAAACGAGGTCACTGCAGACATCGCCGTGGTCATGTTTTTCAATGATGAAGCCATGTAATTCTTTGAAATGATTTCGAACAAAAGGTTTTCTTATGAATGAAGCACCAATTCCCCCACGGTGGGCGCCAAACTGTTTTGGTCAAAAATCACACAAGGATAATGCAACCAAACTTTATGTAAATGGGGTATGATGCTTGGTTTGTAGAAAAAGTAAAGGATCACTTCAGTATAAAATATGCAAAGACACAATGATTTATACGAGGAAAAAGCCCTTGATCAATGTATGATCTCCGGCATAAAAAACCTCGGGTGATGGCAACTACCGATCACCAAACTTCAATATAAGAAAAATAGTTACAACTTTGGATGATAATGAGCTGAGTACAAGGATCACTATAGTTTCGAGTGTCTAAGCGTGTGAGAGTTGTGTTGTGTGTTCTTCCGAATGAGGAAGAGTGTTATATATACAAGTGTAGGTGACCTATTTTAGGTAAAAAGACTAATAATCAGCTCATTACCCCTTTAGAAATAAAAGTAAATCTAGCCTAAATTATCGCCCTTAAATCATGCCATGTTTCCATATCCTTCACAACGTCCTTCTCCGATTAAGCACATGCCATAGTTGTAAAGACGTGTCCTCTAATTGTGATGCTTAAGAGCGGATCCTGCTAGATGTCCTGCAAAACAACATTAAATTCAACAAAAGCAACTGTTAGCATGAGGATCCTATAATGGTCCGTGATCCTGATCCTGGAACTCTGCTGAGGATCACTATCTGCCAAAGAAACAAGGATCACTGGTTAGGATCACATGTGAGGATCATGTATTGTAAAAATCCAGCCCTAACACTTAATCCTTATTATCCATTAAAATCTTATCTACGGTTATCTTGATTAAAGGTTAGGATCCTAACTTGGATCCTCAGGTATGATCCTTGACTATTTTGATTATACTAAACAACCCTTACACTTTGACAACTAAACCTATGATCTTTGAAATTGATTGCTTCAGAAATTTTCAGTGTCAGGATATTTGATCTAGGATCATATCCTAAATTTATTAAACATGGTTTGCTCAACTCTTGTTACTCTAACAAGTATGTTTCTAAAACAAACTGGAAAATAAAAAATAAAGGATAACAACACGAGATAAGCCAGAAAGATTAAAGTTATATTATTAACAAAAGGATCTTAAACCCTTTCAAAAAGTTGTCAAAATTGCCAACCCACATTTCTACCAGCAAAACGTTGCCCGTCCACATGGGTTGGCAAAGGGTGTCCATTGTTTATGCGGTCTTAGCAGGTGCAGGAAATTAAAGGCGGCAGGATCACAAAGGCTTCATCCCCCAAACAGAGGATCCCTCCACCTTTTGTAATCCTACCTATTGTCCAAAGGATCCATGATCCTTAACCCTAAAAACTATTGTTCAAGTTACAAACCATAATTGTTTCAAACATCAACAACCACAAACAAACCACTACCAAACTTAAAAAATTGGGCTCCGGCCTAGTCTCGAAATATCCATCATCGCCCAATCCAGCAGCTCACACCTTTGCTGCTCCATCACCACCAGCTTCTCCACCCTGATCCTTGTCAGCATCACCTCCCTCCAGCATTGGGATCTCCTCAGCTTCGTCCTCATCCTCCAGCTCTGCCAATCTTGCCTTCCAACCCTCCACGTCACATGAGCTTTTGTCAAAGGCAGGATCCTGAGCCTCCGCAGCCATCTGTAGTTGTATCTTGTACATGGCAATTGCGGCAGAGACCTTGGCATCCTGGGTGATCTCCTGCTTCTCGCCATCCATGTCGATCAGCCTTTGAGCAGCCTCATCCTTTGTAGCCCGGAGTTCCTTCTCAAGATCGACTATCTTGAGATCCTTCAATACGCCCATTTGTTGGAGGTCGGCGATTTGGCTTTCCTGATCCTCGACATGGCCAAGGTAGGTCTCAATCTCAGCAAGTTTCTGCAAAAGAGAAAAAAGGTAAGTTCAGGATCAGGTGATCCTCAAAGAAGCAGGATATACAGGCAGAATACACAAGCAGGATATTCGAGAAGGATAACCAACAGGGGCAATGATCCTTACCTCATTGACATAGTCGAGAAACTGTTGGCGGATCAGGGGAAATCCTTGGAGATCCTCAGAAGTCTTTCTCTTCTTCCCCTTACCCCTAACAGGTGCTTTAGGGGCCGAAGCAGAGGGACTGGCAACAGAAGTCTTCTTTCTTGAAGACTTGACAGTGGCAAGTTCATCAATCCCGAACTTAGAGGCAGACTTAGTAGACTTCCCAGCGCCTACACAATCAAAACAAGATAAGTCTCCTAACTAATTTAACATTTTTGCATAGAACTTACTTTTTGGTAAGGATACTTACTTGACATTGTGGCAGATGCGGAGGATACTTCTTGTGAATCTTGGATGGTGACTTGAAAACTTCTGGTCTCAGGATCAAGCTTCTTGAAAGCTAAAACTCTCTCTCTTGCAGCAGGGGTTAACTTGAGATGAGCAATGGAGATAGCTGCACAAAGGACAAAAAAGACATTAGTGATCCTCATCATAAGAGACAAGTCTGATGGTGATCCTTCCAGGATCCTCTATCCTACCATGGGTGGCCCACTCCTTGGGCAGATCCTTCCCATTAGGGATGGTATCCCTCCTTACAAAGAAGAAACGACGCTTCCAGTTTGTATCATTTTTGGTAACCTTTAAAACAGGGTGATCCTCCCCGGCCTTCCGTTTCAGCAAGTATCGATAGGAACCAAACGTGGTAAGATCATAAAGCTCGGCCAGCTTCGACATCCCTAAGTCAATCCCCTCCTGCTCAATGATCCTCTCAAGGGTACACAGAACCCTCCAGATCATCGGCATGGCTTGGATATAGGACATGCCGGTCAAAGAAAAGAAGGATTGGGTGAAGGCTGGAAAAGGATATGAATATCCTATGGTAAACGGAGTTGCAGGAAAGGCCACCCAGGCGTCAGAAACAGAGTCACTCAGAGCAGTGGATGTGAATGACTTGAAAACAGCATCCGCCGGAAAACAATGACGAATCCTATCTACATGAGCATCGGTAAAACAGCATCTCTCCGTAGGAGAGTCCTTAATGATCCCTTGGCTTTTCAGGGGACTGCTCTTCTTGTGATCCTTATGGGGAGAATTTCGGAGCAACATACTCGTGGCAGAACAAAAACAGAGCAAGAGCAGAAAAAACAAAGCAGGAAAAGGAAGAAAGAAAGGAAGAGAATACCTGATCAATCTTCAGTGGAGATTATAAAGGGAGTATATCCTGAATTTAAATAACAAATCGATCCTTACCCTATCTCCTATTTATAATCATGATTTGCAGGGATGTCACTTCAATGACGTAATGATCGCAACGGCTAGTCCGGTTATAACGGCTAGTTATCCGAGTTGTCCGTTGAAGATAAGATCAGAACAAAATATAACTCATTAATTTACAATAAACTCCTTATATTTTGGCGGCAATTGTTAGGGCTGGATTTTTACAATACATGATCCTCACGTGTGATCCTAACCAGTGATCCTTGTTTCTTTGGCAGATAGTGATCCTCAGCAGAGTTCCAGGATCAGGATCACGGACCATCATAGGATCCTCATGCTAACAGTTGCTTTCGTTGAATTTAATGTTGTTTTGCAGGACATCTAGCAGGATCCGCTCTTAAGCATCACAATCAAAGGACGCGTCTTTACAACTATAGCATGTGCTTAATCGGAGATGGACGTTGTGAAGGATATGGAAACTTGGCATGATTTAAGGGCGATAATTTAGGCTAGATTTACTTTTGTTTCTAAAGGGGTAATGAGCTGATTATTAGTCTTTTTACCTAAAATAGGTCACCTACACTTGTATATATAACACTCTTCCCCATTCGGAAGAACACACAACACAATTCTCACACGCTTAGACACTCGAAACTATAGTGATCCTTGTACCCAGCTCATTATCATCCGAAGTTGTAACTATTTTTCTTATATTAAAGTTTGGTGATCGGTAGTTGCCATCACCCGAGGTTTTTTTATGCCGGAGATCATACATTGATCAAGGGCTTTTTCCTCGTATAAATCATCGTGTCTTTGCATATTTCATAGTAAAAGTGATCCTTTACTTTTTCAACAAACCAAGCATCATACCCCGTTTACATAGATTTTGGTTGCATTATCCTTTGTGTGATTTTTGACCAAAACACTTATACTTAGCGGTATCCTCAAAAGCAGTAAGTGCGGTCCTTGTTAAGGATCACGAAGGTACACAACATCCTGTCTATTATGTAAGTAAGAGTTTACTTGATGCTGAATCCAGGTATTCACACTTAGAAAAACTTATCCTTGCATTAATTATGGCATCTACTAAGTTGAGACATTATTTTGAAACTCATGCCATTATTGTTAAAACTAATTTTCCAATTAAGAATGTTCTCACGAAACCTGAAATGTCAGGAAGGATGGCTAAGTGGGCAGTGAAGCTTAGTGCTTATGATATAAGATATGAGCCTAGGACAGCCATTAAATCCCAAGCATTAGCTGACTTTGTGGCAGATTTCAGTAGTGATTTGTAAAAGGAAGCTGAATTAGAAGTCCAGCAGCTAGAGGAGACCAAGGATCCTTGGATACTCTATACTGATGGATCCTCAAATGTCAAAGGAACAGGGCTTGGGATACTACTAAAATCGCCACAGGGGGACATAATACCCCACTCTATAGCTTGTGAGTTCCAAACTACTAACAATGAGGCCGAATATGAAGCCTTGATAGCTGGTTTGCAAATCGCTAAGCATATGAGGATCATGTATCTTGAGGTACATGTAGATTCATTAGTAATCACTAATCACTTTAATGGATCCTATGCTGTTAAAGGTGAAAAGCTAACCAAATATTTGGAGATAGTCAAAGAATTGGCACTCTCTTTTGTTTCCTTTAGTTTGACACAGGTACCAAGGGAAGAAAATACAGAAGTTGATGCATTGGTCAATCTAGGATCATCTTTGAAGATCCCGGAGGATATAAGTATCCCCATTATCCATATCCTGACCCCTGCCATCGAGGATCATGTGGCTATGGAGATAGGAGAGGATTCTGCAATCATCCCTAGTGATGATACTCAATCTCATTCAGGATCATGGATTCTCCCAATCATGAGATTCTTACAACATGGAGAGATTCCTACAGGAGAAAACCCTAGGGCTTTCAAAATCAAGGTATCTCAGTTCGCAATTTTAAATAATATGTTGTATAAGCGATCTC
This sequence comes from Helianthus annuus, assembly GCF_002127325.2. Classification (NCBI taxonomy): domain Eukaryota; kingdom Viridiplantae; phylum Streptophyta; class Magnoliopsida; order Asterales; family Asteraceae; genus Helianthus; species Helianthus annuus. The sequence continues at coordinate 113,931,054 of NC_035447.2, forward strand.
TTGCAGGACCATATTTAAGATGCAATGAGGATCCTGAAATCCAAGAAGTTTTAAAAGACTTCCATGAAGGAGATTGTGGAAACCATACTGGGGGCAGGGCATTATTCTCAAGGATCCTAAGGACAGGATACTACTGGCCAACTATGAAGAAGGATGTTGTGGAGTATGCTAAGAAGTGTGATCCTTGTCAGAGACACAGCAATATCCTTCACCAACCAGCTGAATTTTTGCATCCTATATCCTCCTCTTGGCCATTTATGAGATGGGGTATGGATATAGTTGGTAAGCTCCCTAAGGCACCTGGTGGAAAAGTGTTCATGCTTGCTATGACTGATTACTTCTCCAAGTGGATAGAGGCTGAAGCTTTTGCCCAAGTCAGAGAAAAGGAAGTTATATCCTTCATTAAAAGAAATATTGTAACTAGATTTGGTATTCCTTCTGAAATTATATGTGATAATGGTTCCCAATTTATTGGGGGCAGAACTACTAACTTTTGTGACAGCTGGGGGATTAAGATGATAACATCAACACCAGTCCACCCGCAAGCTAATGGTCAGGCAGAATCATCCAATAAGATCATCATCAACAATTTGAAGAAGAAGCTTGGATCCAGAAAAAGGAAATGGGTAGAAGAACTACCTTATGTGCTTTGGGCTGATAGGACAACTCCTAAGAATGCTACAGGCCAAACTCCATTCTCTTTGGTATTTGGGGCAGAATCAGTGATCCCTACAGAAATGGTGGTTCCAACTGCTAGAACAAGTATTCGTGATCCTGAAGAAAATGATGAGAACTTGGTTCAAGACCTGGATACTATAGAAGAAATCAGGGATTTGGCAAGGATAAGGATGGCCAGTTATCAGCAAAGGATGGCTGGTACTTACAACAAAAATGTCAGGATCAGGAAGTTCCAAATTGGTGATATGGTGTTGATGAAAGCATTTCAAAATACCACCAATCCTGCTGATGGAAAGTTGGCACCAAAATGGGAAGGCCCTTACTTGATTGAAGCTGAGGCAGGAAAGGGGGCATATTGATTGCTAACAATGGAAGGTGATTTGCTACCTAGAGCCTGGAATGCTGTCCATTTGAAGAAATACTTCATGTGAGCAGAATCCGTGATCCTCACATGATAAGTATCCTTGAAGGATCTTTAAAGCGTAGATGATCCTTATTTTGGTAACATTCTAATCTCAAACTATTTCATTATTTTATTCCCTTATATAAGGATAAGGATCCCGCATCTTTTATCCACCTTTCACGTGATTCTGAGTTTGGAAGGTTCAGGTATCCTTAGCAAAAGGTTGGTTATCCACAAAAGCAACCAGTTACTTGGGCTTGACCCTAGTTATTTGGGCTTGACCCCAGTATCGCCAGCAGCGCACGATGATCCTGGTATAGTTCATGGCAGTGGGACCAGTACTCGCTTTAGGGGCTGATAATTCCATTGTACTGGCTATACCTAGGATCCTACGTATAATGGTAGACGTACCATACATCCGTTCCTAAGGTTCCTAGCGTTTTCACGTTAGCTAAGGTTTTGGCATTTTCATGTCACTAAGTTTGGATAGTCGCCAGTGAGGGCTATACTCCAGTTTACATATGATCCTTGGGCTTGTCCCAAGTTATCCTTGGGCTTGTCCCCAGTTATCCTTGGGCTTGTCCCCAGTTGCTAATTTTTATCTTATATTGGCTTAGTCCCAAGTTGTATCCTATTTCAGGTCTTTGAAGCCAAACATTAAAGGATCCTTGATCATCTTTTCATAAGGTTTGTCTTATGGTTATCCTGGTTATAGTATTAAGGGTTAGGATCCTAACTTGGATCCTCAGGTATGATCCTTAACTATTTTGATTTTATTCATTGTTTATTTGAATAACCCTTGTACTTTGACAACTGAACTTATGTTTCTTAGACTTTACCACTTTTTGAATGTTTATCGGCTATGGGATATGTGATCCTTGATCATATCCTCAACTTCTTGAATGATTTTTAATTTTTCAAGGCTTGATAAGTATAAACAAAACAAACATTATAACAGTTGGAAAGTAAAATATTAACAAGGATATCAACACAAAGTAAGCCAAAAAGTTAAAGTTATTTTATTAACAAAAGTTTAAACCATTTAAGGTTGTCAAAATTGCCAACCCACATTTCTACCAGCAAAACGTGGCCCATCCACATGGGTTGGCAAAAGGTGTCCATTGTTTATGTGGTTATAGCAAGTGCAGGAAATAGAAGGCGGCAGGATCACAATGGCTTCATCCCCCAAACAGAGGATCCCTCCACCATTTGTAATCCTACCTATTGTCCAAAGGATCCTAGATCCTTAACCCTAAAAACTATTGTTCAAATACAGACCATCATCGTTTTAAAACATCACAACCACAAAAAACTACCACCAAACCTAAAAATTAGGCTCCGACTATGTCTAGAAGTGTCCATCATCGCCCAATCATGCAGCCTACACCTTCGCTGCTTCTTCATCCCCTCCGGCTCCAGTATCCTTCACCTGATCCTTCCCACTGCCTCCAGCTTCGATCGTCAAAATCTCCTCAGCCTCTTCATTATCCTCCAGATCAGCTAGCCTTGCCTTCCAGCCCTCAACATCCCAGCTGCTTCTGTCGAAGTCAGGATCTTGAGCTTCCTGGGCCATCTTCAGTTTTTTCTTGTACATTGTGATGGCAGCGGAGACCTTTGCACCTTCCACGAGCTCATGCTTCTCGTAGTCAATGTCAATCAGGATCCTAGCTGTCTGGTTCTTGGCGTCTTGAAGGGCTTTTTCGAGATCAGTTATCTTAAGATCCTTGAGCACTGCGACCTGTTGGAGATCAGCAATCTTCTTATCCAGCTCCTCAACATTCCCAACGTAGTCTTCAATCTCAGCAAATTTCTGCAAAGAAGACAAAGTAGTTCAAGATCAGAGGATCCTCAAACAAGCAGGATACCTAGGCAGAATCAGTGATCCTCACGTCATTGAAGTATTCAAGGAACTGGCGGATCAGTGGCAGGCCTTGTAGATCCTCAACCTCAGAGTTTTTCCTCTTTTTGCCACCCCTTCCTTTGGTGGGTGCTTTGGGGATCGAGACACTAGGGCTTGCAGTGGCCTTTTTCTTGGTGGATCGCACGGTGTCAAGATCAGCAATGCTGAACTTGGAGGCAGTTTTGGATGATTTTCCGGCACCTACACATTCAAAGCAAGATAAGTATCCTTATCCTATTTCTATTTAACTATTTATTTAAGTTCTTAACTATACAAAAAACAAGATACTTACTTGACATTGTGACTGAGCCTGAGGATACCTCTTGTGAATCCTGGGTGTTTGTTTTGAATGATCTCGTTTCAGGACCGAGTCTTCTAAAGGCAGCAAGCCTTTCCTCAGTGACAGGTGATGGTATAAGGTGTGAAACAGAGACAGCTGCATAACATAAAACAAAAGGGGGTTAGTGATCCTTATACAACGACAAGTTTATATGGTGATCCTTCTCAGGATCCTCTATCCTACCATGGGTGGTCCACTTTCTTGGTAGATCCTTTCCGTTTGGGATAGAATCTCTTCTGATAAAGAAAAAGCGTCGTTTCTAGTTTGTATCATTCTTGGTGGCTTTAAAAATGGGGTGTTCTTCACCAGGTTTTCGTTTAAACAAATATCGGTGGGATCCAAACGTTGTGAGATCATACATCTCAGCCAACTCCGACATTCCTAGATCAATCCCTTCCTGCTCGATGATCCTTTCAAGGGTATATAAGACCCTCCAGATCATCGGCATAGCTTGGATGTAGGAGATGCCGGTGAGGGAGAAGAAAGATTGGGTGAATTCAGGGAAAGGATACGAATATCCTATCATGAAAGGAGTGACCGGGAAAGCTACCCAAGTCTCAGAGATGTAGTCACTCAGAACAGTAGGATCGAAAGGTTTAAAGAAGGTGTTCGCCGGAAAGCAGTGCCGGATCCTATCTACTTGTGGATCAGTAAAGCAACACCTCTCAGTCGCTGAATCTTTGATGATCCCTTGACTCTTTAAAGGGCTGTTCTTCTGGTGATCCTTGGCGGGAGAGTTTCGGAGCATCATTCTTGACGATGGTAAAGAAAGAAAAACAGAGTAAGAGAAGGAAGAAGAGGAAAAGAGAATACCTGATTGATCTTCGGATGGGAATTTAAAGGGAGTATCTCTTGGATTTAAATGCAAATTGATCCTATCTCTAACTCCTATTTATAATGATGATTTGCAGGATGGTCACTTCAGTGACGTCAGATTTGCAACGGCTAGTCCGTGTTCAACGGCTAGTTATCCGTTAGTCCGTTGCAGATAAGAACGATAAAACTGCGTGTATGGTTAATGAGATAAATCTATAAGCCATTTACCAAACGCTGAGAAGACTTGACGTACGTAAAGAAAAGAGTGGAGCCGATCTCAATAAGCCATTTACCAAAAACTGCGTGTATGGCTAATGAGATAAATCTATATGATAACAAAAACTGCATTTGACGTCGAAACAATTAACAACCAAGTTTTGACAGTAAATAATGTCAAAGTTGTGTTATCCATTAACAGGAACACTAAGACTAAAGTATCAACTTTCATACAATAGAGTGTTGTTTACTTACTATTTGTTCAAAAGGTAAATGAAACACACTAACCACATCATCAGCATATAACCAACATATACATACTACCAAAAGAGTTTACTAACCAACCATCCGTACTATCCCCAAGTAACAAAACAAACCAACCAAAAATCATATTTAATATTCATGCTTAACCATCTAACATAAACATAATAACCAACATTCAGGCACGGCGTCTTTTCTTTGTGATCTTGTGTACGACTTTTGTCAACATCAAACGCTGAGAAGATTTGACATACGAAAAGAAAAGAGTGGCGCCGAACTTGATGTGATTCAATTTCAAGAAAGCTGGCCACTTTTTAAAGCCATACCTGAACCCCTTCCCAGACTTCTCGGCTCTAGTGCACAACTTAGTGAGTTCAATTTTTTTGTTATGAACTGTAACATTGTGCAAGTTGTCAATAGAAAGACACAGATGGCTTGAAACATCAGTCGGTAAACGCTGAGAAAAAAAACAAAAGGATTAATTATCTGATTATTAATAAGTTATGTATCTTGTATTATAAAATTTTAAGGAAAAAAAATCATATTATAAAGTTTACCAGTCTGCTTCCTGCTTTCTTTGTGAACTCAATTACAGCAGTTTTCTTGAACTTTTTCGATGTAGAGCATTTACGGTCAACATCATGAGCTTTGGAAGTCAAGGAACTGAATGCCTTACGCTTTGGTTTAGCCTAAAACAATAAGTGTAAAAAATTATATAGAAATGTAAACTTTTGTTATATAAAAAATATTAATAAGAAAAAAGTGTACAACAATACGATACATGGTTGTTTAGATAATCAGAGATAATTTAATGGTAGAATACTTACATGTTTGTTTTCAGCAAAGCTGATTTCCTGAAGGACCATACAATCATCAACTTTTAGAAACTTAGAACGTGTACGATAAGGCATATGAGACATGGATGTCAAGGATCTGGATACCTTACCCTTTGGTTTAGCCTAAATAATTGAAAGTAAACAATAAGTGTAAAATTTTTACAGAAATGTAAAGTGTTAATGTATAAAGTTTAAGTCAACATTATATGTAATCGTATAAATGACACGATAAAGTTTTATAAAAAAAATTGAATATTGAAAACAAACATTAAATAAGTATTAAATTAACACATTAAAATGAAAAATATATTTATTCATTAAAAGGATTATATATTTGTAAAGTCAGTTAATATAGAGGAAATAATTTTTTTGATATCAAAAAAATATGGAAAACAAAGACACCTAATAGAATAAAAAGTATATTATATGTATTGAAAATAAGTATTAAATTAAGTTAGTATATAACAAACAACCATTAGAGATACAGTCTCGTGACCAAATACAATCTTGGCCTTCCCTTTTGGGTCATTCTACATAAAAGTGAATAATAAGCATATAAATATACAACCAACTAATTAAAAGCGTTATATAATATATAAGGAACGTTGTGAACACTTACATGAGACCGATAGGAATCACAGGAAGATGAAAGCCGCATATAGTCACCAACTACATCACCAACAACATCTTCATCAACATCACTTTCATATGTAATCACCTTATCTTTGTGTTCCCACTAAAAAAACATAATATTCAAAAATTTAGACATTCTTAACTTGAACATTAACCAATAAGTTCGTATTAGATAAATATTTAACTATAAGCGTAATAACACTAACCGCAAGGAGTAGATCAAATCCGTCATCACCGTAAATAGGATCATCCAACACAACAATGTCCACCTTCGTGAAATACATTTTAATACCAGTTTCATGATAAAAAACCGACAACTCAAAAGTCTCATATCCAGCCATTGAAAAAATAAAATTACACCGGGTATCTTATGAAAGATCACTAATAAGCTTAGACCATCCATCAGTGAAAGCACAATTGTTGGACAACACATCCATCCTCACATTCCAAAACCTATCACCCACATAAAGACTTGCTAATCCACCTTTCAATACTTGAATTACAATCATTAGAATCACCAACATTGCCTTCGCCGATCTCGAGAAGCCATTTACCAAATTCTTTTATCTCCTCGATGTTTGAGCTACTCGATCCAACAGACAAACGCATGTTCGTTGTCAAATTTAACACCTTGAAACTCGACCATATGTAAGATGAACATAAAGAGGCGTGTACAATGTCTTGCCTGCTTCCATTTTGTACAACTGGTAGGATTTGCCTAAAGTCACCACCAAATACAATAGCCTTTCCACCAAATGGAAGTTCATAATTTCGTGAATCAGAGACACTCAAAACATCTTTCAATGTATGGTCAAGAGCCTTCAAAAGCATGTTTGTGTACCATCGGTGCTTCATCCTAAATAATCAACTTGGCTTCGTTTAGAAGAATAGCGATTTCAGAATTAGGCTTAATATGGCAAACGGAATCTTCAGTAAGATTAATTGGAATATGGAATCTTGAATGGGCGGTACGACCTCGTGACAACAACAATGATGCAATCCCACTTGAAGCAACATTAATAACAATATGTCCATTGCATCTAATGGAAGCAGCTAAGGTTTTCCATAGAAATGTCTTACATGTACCACCGTAACTGTTAGGGGAGGATTTCTCAATGACCTGTGATCCTCAAGTATTATCCTGTTTGGTGATCCTTACTTCTGTGACAATTAGTGATCCTCAGAAGTGCTTCAGGATCAGGATCATGGATCATTCTAAGGATCCTTATACTAATGATTGTCTGCTTTGGTTACGGTGTTGTTTTGCAGGAGTACCGGCTTGGACTTGGTCATGGCGATATTCCTGGAGCATATTCCCTCTTATTCTGCACGTGCTTGACCATTGTGAACATTATCGAGAACGTGGGGAGAAGGCACGAAATGCGGACAGTTAGTTAGGCTAGATATTTTCTATTTTTAAGGGGATAGCGAGCTATTTTTAGAACACTTGGCTATTTTTTGGCTACACACACTCGTATAACTGCTCTCACCAGCTCTCGGCAAAACACTTAGCATTTTTCATACACTTTTACACGATACACTATAGTGATCCTTGTACTTAGCTCGCTATCATCCGAAGTTGTAATACATTATTTGTTTAAGTTGAGTTGGTGATCGGTAGTTTCCATCACCCGAGGTTTTTTATGCTGGAGATCATTCATTGATCACGGGCTTTTTCCTCGTATAAATCTTTATGTCACTTGTACAATTCAATTCTGAGTGATCCTCATTGTTGTTTATTAACCAAGCATCATACCCCGTAACAGAGAGTTTGGTTGCATTATCCTTGTCTGATTTTTTACCAAAACAGTAACCATACACGAAAAAAACACAACCTTTCCCACGTTCAACAGCAGCCATAATCTGGTTATACACTGCTCTTTGATCATCATTTAAAGAATTATGAAGCTTATTGAACTCAGCCCTAACTTCATCCATGTCCCATGAAAGCACCTCGTTTATCAGACTGTTGGTCTCATATATTATGGAATTTTCGTCAGGAACAGGCATTGGTGAGAATCTATGCAAGCTGGATCCATTACGAATAAGATAGTTTTCGATTTTAGACAACGTTATATTCTTTAAACGTTCATCTGAAACAACCAATCATGAGTCTTTTGCGCTACTGATTTTATGTATCTTTTTTTGGACATGCATGTTCTCCACTTATCATGTTCAATTTTCGTCGTTGGTAGTTTAAGCTTGAAAACAATTAGTGGTATATTATCATGACAGATACCATATTTTTGAATATAACTAACAATGGTATCGACTATAAATGCTTGTTGATTATCAATGTTTAAATATATATATATTTACAAATTAAGATATGGTTGTTTATATGTGATTTGCATTTATTATATAAGTTCTAACTCATATTTACTAAAAATTTAATGTAACCTTAAATCTTGAAGTAAACAGTAAAGATGAATTCCATAAAAAATCAATAAAGAAAAAGAAAAGTTGGAAATTAATATTAAAATATTGAAAGTATAAATTTCAGAATATCTCTTTGTAGACTATATTGGTAATTTTATTAGTAATGTTCCCATCACTGTCTAAATATTAACATCTTTAAGCCATCCATACTTTTGAATCTTGAAAGCGTTAAATAAATATTAACATCAACTAAAAAGGGTTGACTTTACAAAATTAACTATTATTTGTAATTATTAAAAATTCGATATCTATATTATAAAAGAATGAAAATTACCATAACTTTAAATTTTTTAAGATTCTATATATAAAGATTATAATCAAATAAAACATACAACATTCATCAAAATTATTAGTCTACCAAATTTGGTTTCCATATTAGCTAAAATTGATTGTAAATTAGTAAACAAATCAATTTAAGTATCATACTTTTATATTATATAACAACATAAGTTCAAATACTGTTTAACACCTTTTTTTTGAAAAAAAAAAGATATAAATATTCCCAAAATCTATATATGTATTGTTTCCTTATTGGTTTGAGATAGATGAAATTTTTCTAAAATATATTAACTTATTAAAAAATATACATTTAAAAAACCAAATTTTAAAAATAAGATAACATAAATCAATTAACATTATTTCAGTATTGGTTTGGAATATATGGATAAATAGTATATGACATGTTAACTGCTAGTTTATGAAGTTGACATACCAATAAAAATTTATTTTTAAACAATAATAAACCAACAGTGAAGATACTCTTTTTAACATTAACAAAGCATAGAGCAGAATTATTGTATCGTACAAATATATTTAGAGGTTCGGATGGTTGAGTGTAGGAATCGATATCATAACCAAAACAACTTTTGATTTGGAAATAAATAAGACAAATATGAAAAGGAAGGTAATACCAAAATTCTGTTATCCATTCAAACCAAAACTTATAGCTATTTATCAGATTTCACACAAAAGAGCTTTGTTTATGTACTAACAGTTCTACCGATAACATATCCGACTATCCACCGTCAACCATCCTTCACTAATACCCACCAATGATCAAAAAACGAAACCAAACTACCACATTAACTGTTCAGCCTAAACCAACAAACAAAAACCACGATTTCCTTTGTCGTCACGCACGACCTCTTTTCATTTTAGTCTTGTGTACAACTTTGGTCAACATCAAAAGCTGCGAAGACTTGACGTACTTAAAGAAAAGTGTGGCGCCGAACCGAATGTGATTTGATTTCAAGAAAGCTGACCACTTGGTGAAACCAAACCTGTAACCATCATCAGACTTCTCGGCTCTTGTGTTCATATTAGTTAGCTCACTCCTTAGGTTCTGGATCGTAACGTCATGCAAGTTTGTCAACAGAAAGAGACAAATCACTCGAAACATCAACCGGTAAACGCTGAGAAATGAACAGAACGGATTAATTATTAAATTCATTTATCAAAAAATTAGTAGACATTTAATAAATAAGAAGGATTATAATCATATCATAACGTATACCAGTTTGATTTCAGCCACTTTGGTGAACTCTAAAAATGAATTGTTTTTCAACCTTTTGATTGTACGTTTACGGCGAACATCAGCCGACGCCGTGGTGGATCTGTGATGTGTGTAAAATGCAACATATAAATTACATCAAATAAGGCATAAAACTAACCCTTTTTAAGTACTAATGTTGGAAAAAGTGTGTTTTTGTCTTCCTTTTGTATTTTCAGGATTAAATGAGCTCAATTAACAAAAGAAGCAAAAAGGCAGCTAAATCTAACATAAATACAAGAAAAGGAACAAAAGTGGATTGCCCGACCCCTCGACAACATCCTCCCAAGCAAAACAGAGAAGGCAGAAGACTGAACACGCCCCGTGCTCAGCGAGCACGGGGCCGTGCCCAAGAAGCAGCAGAAAAGACAAACCAGTAGAATCTTCTATTGCTCACCACGGGGGCGTGCCCAAAGTACTGCAGGCGCATTAATTGTTTGCGAATTACAATTAATGAGGAGAGATAGTGTCAGACCGGCACAGGGCCGTGCCCAGGCCTCTGTTCAGCCTATAAATAGGAGTGCTTGGCTTCATTGCAACTTATCCCTTGGCACACCACCTCTCTCACACTTCATCCACCACCCACCACCATCACAACACCATCATCCACCACCATCATCCATTGTCCATCATAGAGTGTGTGAGTCGTCTCGGGATCCAAGATTGATCGTAAGAGTTGTAACAACTGCCACTAAATCAATAATTAGGACAATAATTAGTCAATAAGAAAACCCTAATTGAGACACCCAATTAATTCTGCACTAGCCCTAAAATTTTCAGAACAATCAGAATCAGATCAGGACCCCTAAAACTCGAGGGGGGTAAACCCTAGTTGATAATTATCTTAATTAAAACGTTGCTTTGTTCTGATTTGTTGAAAAGCTGAGTCACCCAAGCTACAACCGAGTCTAGGCAGCCTATGAATTAGACTGCTTAGCTTACGGACCGTAAAGGTTCGGGCTTACGGTCCGTAAGGAGGTCCCAAAATTTGCTATAAATAGCCGACATTGGCACTCACCTGTAGAAATCAAAACGACGTAGAAATTCTGTCTGTGCGTCGAATTACACTCAAATCAGTTCACTACACACACACACACGATCACGAGATGCTGCCGCAATCAGGGTAATAACTCGATCGCTATTACGATTCAACGTCCGATCGATTATAACTATCCAACGATTGTCCGATAGCTGCTCAAATTGAGCTTGTACTTTGTTATTCATTGTGATTTCAACTTGAATGTTTGAATGCTGTTCGAATTCGGACTATGCTCTGTCATTCGTTGTGAATCCATTGAATTGTTAAGTATCGCACTTGATAATAGTTGTGAGGGTTTAATCTCGTGAATTGACGTAACTGCTGAATTAGTTACTAATCCCGTTTGTGTGTGCATTGTTATTTAAATTAGGTTAGCAGGCTAATCAGTAAAGCTTATACTCTGGTCGTAAATCTGCAATGTGAGCCATTCTATTTTTTATAAACTGTTTTACAAAACTCCAAATTATTTTCAAAGTTATAATTACAGGGATTAAGTCTATGTAATCACCATATTACAGCCGGTATGTGGGGTTTTGTATACATTACTTATTTCCCGTCACACTTGGACAAACGGGTGGCCAAGGGGTGATCTGACCATAGTCACAGACACCATTGGACAAATGGGCTAGCCAATGGATGGTCGAGTGACAAATACTGTGGGTAGTTGGTTTGATATCAGAAACATTGTAATTCCCCTTAATACTGTAGATTATAACAAATGTGTCGTTTTCAGTAAAATGAATGATTCACTCAGTATTTCCCCGCTGACAAAACCTTTTTCAAACATGTTTCAGGTGATATGGTATGAGCAAAGAAAAGTGTCGTGGAGCACTCCCAGCTTAGAAAAGTGGCTCAATGTAAATAAATAAATGAACATGTTTTGAAAATAAAGATTTCCCTGAGAAATCACATTATTGTAAATTTCGGGAATTTATCCCTAAGTTATGAAACGGGCAGTTTGAATTATTAAAAGATCATGTTTTAAAAAGACTTCCGCTGTCGCCTAAATTAAATACCACGGGATTCCTGTCCCGCGGCTCCTGAAACGGGTCAAACCGGGTCGGGGGCCGTGACAGGAAAAAGTGGTATCAGAGCCACTGTTTTAAGCTTACTGATTAAGCTCATTATTTTTAATTAGGAAAATTTTATTTGTCATTCTGTGAATATATGTTTATTAACTGATTAATTGTTAAAATTACAGTATGGGTAAACAAAAGATTTCTGCTATCTATCGCAAATTAGATAGTATACCTAAAGAACAGGGAACCTCTTCCTCCAAATCTCCCACCAATTTAGAAGAGGGAATCTTTGTCCGTAAGGCAAATTATGAAAACCCGCTTACACTAGAGAAACGGAATTTGATTATTAGGAAGGGTCAAGAGAAAAAGAAACCCCGAACCAAGAGAGTGAGGTTTAACCCAGAAATTCAGGAAATTAATAAACCACCAGGAGAGAATAACTTAGATGAAAAATGGGCAAATGTGTATCTGCTCGCTATTGTAGCAGAAAATGCAAATCTTTAAGCTTTAAATCTAGAAATATTTACTTCCTAGTAAATAAATAAATAGATCTGAGTGTGCTCTGTTTGCTGTTTTGTTGTACAAAGTGGTATGCAATAAAAATGTTTATTTGTTAAGCTTTGTTCCAAAGTTTTAACTTAGCATTTTGTGCATTTTGCATATATGCCGTACAGCATGAATGAGATGTCGGAAGCATTTCAGAATCTCAACCTCTATCCTGTGCCAATTGAAGTCTCCCACAACTTCACTTGTTACATTGCTAACATAGAGGAACCTCTGGAATTCCAAGCTCCACCGCTGGAAAAAGCAAAACCTAAAAAGAAGAGAAGATATGTAGGGTGGCGAAAAGTGCGCAGAAGGAAACCTAGGAGACTCCCTAAAATAGAAAATCCTGTGAGTGTGAGCAAGGGAAAAGAAATAGAAACCGGAGAAAGCTCCAAGCCAGCAGAAATAGGGATAGACCTAAAGCAAAAGGGAATAAAGATCGGAGAAAGCTCTAAACAGTCTGAGGAAATCACATTCCAGGACGAAATAGACCGCCTACTGGCTAATTGTGATGTTCTAGAGCCTATCAACGATAATCTCTTCTCTTATCCTGCTACAGCCCAATTCCCAATAAACCTAGGACCAGCTATTCCAGACCCACTAGTTCACACCCGACCATTAGGCCAAATGGAGGAATGGTGGACCAATGAATGGCAATTCCAAAATATAGTTAATAGTCCCTATAGTTTTCTCCCACAGTTTGATCCAGAACCTGTCCCTAATCCGCTAATGAGCTATGAAAATTTAGCTGAACTACGTCAGTTTGGTGAAGAACTGATAGGCACCGGGAATAGGATCCGGGAAATGGGGGAGCAGATTTCTTGGAAGTACGACGAGAGGGAACGCCGTTACTGAAACTGCCAGTGGACCAAAAGATAGGAAGGGTTGGAAAAGTTTGTTTGTATTATAACTAATATATAGTAAAACTGATTCTGTAAAATGGGCAATAAAACACTGTAAGATAAAAAGTGTGTATTGAAGCAGGTATAATAGATGAAACAAAACAGAAGTCGAGGCATCGACAATTTTGACTATGCTTGCATGTTATACTGAGCTATGTGTTTATCTGTGCTTATCTGTGATTTTGGCATTAATAATTAGACACTAATAATTTCTATTAATACTAATTAGCAGATGGAAAACGCTAATAATGAACCAGTTAATGAAGTAAATCAGTCTGAGCAAAATCAGGAAGATCAATATATAACTAGACAAGATATTGAATACTTTATTGCTCAAGGGATAGCCAATGCTATTCCAGAAATTGTGGCTGCTGTTCAGAAACCTGCCGAACCACAATTAATTCCTAGTAAACGTATTCCGGAATAACGGCAGTAACAGCATAAACGGAGGCGGCAATCATGACGATCATGATCCGCAACAAGCCCCACTCCCTAAGAGAATGAAAGCTGCAACGCCTGGTTGTACTTACAAGGAATTTCTTGCCTGTAAACCCGCAGAATTTGCAGGTAATGAAGGGGCAACTGCAACACTGCGTTGGTTAGAGAAAACCGAGGCAGTAATTGCAATAAGTAAATGTGCTGAAGAAGATCAAGTGATGTATGCATCAAACTTGTTCAAAGAAGGGGCGCTAGAATGGTGGAACACGGTGCTACAAGCAAAAGGAAGAAGGGTGGCTTATGCAATGAATTGGGAAGAATTTAAGAGTCTTGTCGAAAGAAAATTCTGTCCCGAATACGAGAAGGAACAAATGGCAAACAAGTTCCTGAGTCATCGTATGTTAGGTGTAGACTGTCGGGGATATACTTCGACATTCTTCGAATATGCGAGAGTGGTACCTTCCTGGCTTCGCCAGAACCGGTACTTATTTCCCGTTATATTTGGGGATTAATCGGAGAAATCCGTAACATCGTTAAAGCTGCGAGACCACGCACGATTGACGATGCTGTGGAATTAGCTAATACCTTAACCGATGAACTAGTCCGCACCATAGAAGAAGATCGCAAGAAGGAATTGGCTCAGAAGATTACCCAAGGATTTCGCGTGGGTAATAGTAACAATAAATTCAAGAAAAGAGGAACCGGGCAATACTCGTCACCTCCTTTCTGTCGAAATTGCAAAAAGAAACACTATGGACAGTGTAATATATTTTGCAACTTCTGCAAGGCGAAAGGACATCGGGAAGAAGACTGCAGAAGGAAAACAAAAGTTTGTTATAACTGCAGAGAAGCAGGACATTTTCAGTCTGAATGCCCTAAGTTAGCTAAACCAGCAGATAGTAGAGCTAAAACGACTGAAGGAGCTACTAAGAAAAATGCTCGCGCATTCCAGCTGACCACTCAAGAAGCCGAACTCATTCCAGACGTGATAGCGGGTACGTTCTTAGTGCATAACGTCTATGCAAAAGTATTATTTATTTGTGGTGCAAACCAAAGTTTCATTAATACTGCATTCTGCCAAGCTCTTAACTTACCTCTAAATACCCTTAGGCATATCTTTACTGTTGAAACGACAGATGGAAATTCTGTCAACATAGATAAGCTTTTGCAAGAAGTAAAAATAGAATTGTTAGGTCATAAGTTTTCTGCAAACCTGTTACCTATGAATTAGGAATGGATTGGTTAATAGCCAACCATGCTCGAATCTTGTGTGATAAGAATTCTGTAGAAATCCGTACGCCCACAGGAGAAGTAATTCTAATTACAGGAGATAGACCTCGGAAGCCACTGAAATTCATTTCAATAATGAAATTGGCTAGTTATTCAAGGAAACAAGAAATGGTGTATATGATTTCTGTAATCATTAATGCTAAAAGTAAGGAACTTCAGGACATCCCTATAGTTTCAGAATACCTAGATGTTTTTCCAGAAGAATTACCTGGTTTACCACCTGATAGGGAAGTAGAGTTTAGAATTCATTTAATTCCAGGTACTGTACCAATAGCTAAGACACCTTATCGATTAGCACCTACTGAAATGTTAGAATTGAAAAAGAAATTAGATGAATTACTAAGTAAAGGATTCATACAACCTAGTTCATCCCCTTGGGGTGCACCAGTGTTGTTTGTGAAAAAGAAAGATGGATCAATGAGAATGTGTATCGATTATAGGGAATTGAATAAAGTCACAATTAAGAACCGATACCCATTACCTAGGATTGATGATCTTTTTGATCAATTGCAAGGAGCTAGGTATTTCTCTAAGATAGACTTAAGATCTGGATATCACCAGTTGAAAGTGCAAGAGGAGGACATACCTAAAACTGCTTTCAGAACTAGGTATGGTCATTATGAGTTTACAGTCATGCCCTTTGGATTAACAAATGCTCCAGCTGCATTTATGGACATGATGAATAGGATCTGTAAACCATACTTGGATAAATTTGTAATCGTGTTCATTGACGATATACTCATTTATTCCAAAAGTCAGGAGGAACATTGTGAGCACCTGCATGCACTCTTAACTTTGTTAAGA
Source organism: Helianthus annuus (assembly GCF_002127325.2). NCBI lineage: Eukaryota > Viridiplantae > Streptophyta > Magnoliopsida > Asterales > Asteraceae > Helianthus > Helianthus annuus. Next base: position 113,947,163 of record NC_035447.2, read on the forward strand.
AAGGAAAAGCTTTATGCCAAATTCTCAAAGTGCGAATTCTGGCTACAAGAAGTGCAATTTTTAGGTCATATGGTGAATCACGAAGGAATTCACGTAGATCCTGCTAAAATAGAAGCAATCACAAAATTGGAAAGCTCCACGAACGGCTATGGAAGTTAGAAGTTTTCTAGGATTAGCTGGATATTATAGACGATTTATTAAAGATTTCTCTAGGATAGCTGTACCTTTAACTAAGCTAACCTGTAAAGCCGTTAAGTTTGAATGGGGATCTAGACAAGAGGAAGCTTTTAGGATTCTAAAGCACAAATTGACAAATGCTCCAATTTTAGCTTTACCCGAAGGAACCGAGGATTTTGAAGTATACTGTGATGCTTCAAAATTAGGATATGGATGTGTGTTGATGCAACGCAAAAAGGTAATTACGTATGCCTCTAGGCAATTGAAAAAGCACGAAGAAAATTATACAACTCATGATCTAGAGTTAGGAGCCATAATTTTCGCCCTTAAAATTTGGAGACATTATCTGTATGGAAGTAAGTTTACTATCTATACGGACCATAAGAGTTTAAGGTATATATTTGGGCAAAAAGAGTTAAATATGAGGCAAAGAAGGTGGATGGAAAACTTAAGTGATTACGACTGTGATATTCAGTATCACGAAGGAAAGGCAAACGTAGTCGCAGATGCCTTAAGTCGTAAATATCATGAAAAGCAAAAGCGAGTCCGTGCTCTTAGGTTAAATCTACAACTAGATTTAATGGAACAAATAAAAGAAGTTCAGGGAACGGCAATCAAGGATGATGCTGAAGGAATGAAAGGTTACCTAAAGGAATTAGAACAAGGAAAAGATGGAATTTGGAGATTCCACAAGAAACGAATTTGGGTACCTAAGCAAGGAGAATTAAGAAATAAGATTTTAGAAGAATCTCATAAATCTAGGTATACTGTACATCCAGGAAATAATAAGATGTACCAAGATTTAAGAAATAATTTTTGGTGGATAGGAATGAAAAAGGATATAGCCAAATACGTATCTAAGTGTTTAACCTGTTCACAAGTTAAAGCCGAACATCAGAAACCTTCAGGACTACTACAACAATTAGAAATGCCTGTATGAAAATGGGAACTCATAACAATGGATTTTGTTACTAAGTTACCCAAAACCAGAAAAGGTAATGATGCTATTTGGGTAATTGTGGATCGATTAACCAAATCAGCTCATTTTCTTCCAATGGAGGAAACCTTTAGCATGGAAAGGTTAGCCAAGTTGTATGTAGATGAAGTAGTATCCTTACATGGAGTCCCACTCTCCATTGTATCGGATAGAGATAGTCGTTTTACTTCCCGTTTCTGGACAAGTTTCCAAGAAGCAATGGGAACTCGACTTAAATTGAGTACTGCATATCATCCTCAAACAGATGGACAAAGTGAAAGGACGATACAAACTCTGGAAGACATGCTCCGAGCATGTGTAATTGACTTTGGTGGTAATTGGGATAGCCATTTACCATTAATTGAATTCTCCTATAACAATAGTTATCATTCGAGCATCGAAGCTGCTCTATTCGAAGCACTGTATGGACGCAAGTGCAGAACTCCCGTTTGTTGGGCAGAGATAGGAGAAAGTCAGTTATCAGGTCCAGAGATTGTGCAAGAAACTACTGACAAGATATCACAAATCAAGGAAAGACTGAAGACTGCTAGAGATCGTCAGAAGAGCTATGCGGACAATCGCCGCAAGCCGTTAGAATTCCAAGTCGGAGACAAAGTACTATTAAAAGTATCTCCTTGGAAAGGAGTAGTACGATTTGGTAAGAAAGGAAAACTGAGTCCCAGATATGTTGGACCATTCCCAGTAATCCAACGAATAGGACCAGTAGCTTATCGTTTACAACTACCAGAAGAATTAGCTGGAGTACATGATATGTTTCATGTATCCAATCTCAAGAAATGTTTATCAGACGAATCCCTGGTAGTACCTCTTCAAGATATAGAGGTAAATGAAAAGCTGAAATTCGTAGAGAAACCCTTACAAATAGAAGATCGGAAGATTAAGTTTCTCAAACATAAACGACTGGTGTTGGTCAAAGTCAAATGGGAATCCAAGAGAGGACCAGAATATACTTGGGAACTGGAATCAGAGATGAAGCGAAAGTACCCTCATCTATTTCAGTAAATCTCGAGGACGAGATTTTTCTCAAGGTGGGGAGGATGTAACAACTGCCACTAAAATCAATAATTAGGACAATAATTAGTCAATAAGAAAACCCTAATTGAGACACCCAATTAATTCTGCACTAGCCCTAAAATTTTCAGAACAATCAGAATCAGGATCAGGACCCCTAAAACTCGAGGGGGGTAAACCCTAGTTGATAATTATCTTAATTAAAACGTTGCTTTGTTCTGATTTGTTGAAAAGTTGAGTCACCCAAGCTACAACCGAGTCTAGGCAGCCTATGAATTAGACTGCTTAGCTTACGGACCGTAAAGGTTCGGGCTTACGGTCCATAAGGAGGTCCCAAAATTTGCTATAAATAGCCGACATTGGCACTCACCTGTAGAAATCAAAACGACGTAGAAATTCTGTCTGTGCGTCGAATTACACTCAAATCAGTTCACTACACACACACACGATCACGAGATGCTGCCGCAATCAGGGTAATAACTCGATCGCTATTACGATTCAACATCCGATCGATTATAACTATCCAACGATTGTCCGAGTGCTGCTCAAATTGAGCTTGTACTTTGTTATTCATTGTGATTTCAACTTGAATGTTTGAGTGCTGTTCGAATTCGGACTATGCTCTGTCATTCGTTGTGAATCCATTGAATTGTTAAGTATCGCACTTGATAATAGTTGTGAGGGTTTAATCTCGTGAATTGACGTAACTGCTGAATTAGTTACTAATCCCGTTTGTGTGTGCATTGTTATTTAAATTAGGTTAGTAGGCTAATCAGTAAAGCTTATACTCTGCTCGTAAATCTGCAATGTGAGTCATTCTATTTTTTATCAACTGTTTTACAAAACTCCAAATTATTTTCAAAGTTATAATTACAGGGATTAAGTCTATGTAATCACCATATTACAGCCGGTATGTGGGGTTTTGTATACATTACTTATTTCCCGTCACACTTGGACAAACGGGTGGCCAAGGGGTGATCTGACCACAGTCACAGACACCATTGGACAAATGGGCTAGCCAATGGATGGTCGAGTGACAAATACTGTGGGTAGTTGGTTTGATATCAGAAACATTGTAATTCCCCTTAATACTGTAGATTATAACAAATGTGTCGTTTTCAGTAAAATGAATGATTCACTCAGTATTTCCCCGCTGACAAAACCTTTTTCAAACATGTTTCAGGTGATATGGTATGAGCAAAGAAAAGTGCCGTGGAGCACTCCCAGCTTAGAAAAGTGGCTCAATGTAAATAAATAAATGAACATGTTTTGAAAATAAAGATTTCCCTGAGAAATCACATTATTGTAAATTTCGGGAATTTATCCCTAAGTTATGAAACGGGCAGTTTGAATTATTAAAAGATCCTGTTTTAAAAAGACTTCCGCTGTCGCCTAAATTAAATACCACGGGATTCCTGTCCCGCGGCTCCTGAAACGGGTCAAACCGGGTCGGGGGCCGTGACAAGAGTTCTTGACAATCAAGGCCATATTTGCCTAAGTCTCTTACATCACTTGGTGAAGACAAGTGTTTAGTATAATACTTTTTATTTTTAATCTTTTGCACTTTTTATTTGGTTTTGTATTAATGACTTTAATAACTAGTTGCTTATGTTGAAGGTGACTTTTCCTTATCGTTTGTCCGTGGTGTCTTGGCATTATTTTACTGTCTATATAAAATAAAAGATTTTCACCATTCATATCTCCACGGTCTATTTGGAGGTATGTTGGCTACCTGGTCGGGGGTTAAGGGAACGGTTTGGTAAGGGTCTTGCCCTTGTTCAGCGTTTAGAGGTCCTGCAAGGGACCTGGGTCAAATTTAGTAGGATCTCCTTCAATACCCAAAGGTATTAGATGGCGGGGATCCAAACTCTTTGACCCCCTCATAAGTTAACTACTATTAATACTATAACCCGGCTATTTAGGACTGTATCCCTGCTGACTCAGACTACTTAGTCGAGGGTAACATCACCTCCAAAAGAGGGGCCTACTACAATAACTAAGATAATCTCTTAAACAAGTGCAAAAGTGCGAAAATAATCAAAGGTTATACTAATACACGAGTCGGATCCAAGTGATTCATCTTGTCTATCTGTTTTTATTTTTATTTTATTTTTCAGCATTTAGTTAGTTTTATTTTCTTAAGTTAAAAAAATATTTTTCTAACATTTTGATTTGATTAGACGTTGAGGATAAACCAGTACTAAAAGCTCTTGTGTCCTTGGACGACCTCGATATCTTACCAACACTATACTACGTCCATGATGGGTGCACTTGCCCATATGTGTGTTTAGTGTTAGTAAATATCGTGTTTTATAAATTTAAAACTTGGCTAATAAGTGTAAAAAGGGCTTAAAATATATATCTAAAATATATAACACCTCGCACACATCAAGTTTTTGGCGCCGTTGCCGGGGACACAAGGATTTTAAGAAAGCTTAAAATCGACGGCCTAATCAGTTTTTTAAAACCTTTTTAAAACGCGCGCACATTTTTCTGCATTTTAGTTTAGTTTGCATTTACAGTAGCCTGAACACGGGGCCGTGTCCACTGAACACGCCCCTGTGCTGCATATTTTTAGTTAGATATCCAGATACAGAGTCTGAACACGGGGCCGTGCTCATTGAACACGCCCCCGTGCTCAACGAGACCAGTGACTTTAATTAAAACGCCCAGATATAGACCCTGAACACGGGGCCGTGTCCACTGAACACGGGGCCGTGTCCAGCCTTCTGTTTCCGTCTTTGTTTTTGTTTTCTGGTCCCGAGACTCATTTGTGGTCTGTTGAGTGATTCTTATGGATCAATACTCAGCAGGCTATAACTACACCTATGAGGAGGATGATTATATGAGAGACTATTGCACTAATTGTGGTAACCCGCACTCGGTACAATATTGTAACTTGTTTCAACCATCCACTTCTTACAACCATTATGAGGAGCCCAGGTACGAGCCATCAACTTCATACACATCCTATGAAGACCAAAGGTATGAACCTCCTCCCTCATACTCATATTTTGATGAACCAAGATATGAGCCTTCATACTCATACTTTGAAGAGTCAAGATATGAGCCTCCACCTTCATACGCTTATTATGAGGAACCATGGCGTGAACAACCCACCTCATATGAGTACTATGAAGAGCAAAATTTCGACCCTTATCCATCATATGCTTATCATGAAGAACAATGGTATGAACCATCTACTTCATATGGGTATTATGAGGAACCAAGGATTGAACAACCGGATTCAAGCCATGAGGATCCCGATCCTTACTCTATCACCGACATAGCCGATAGGATAATAGAAAAATTCAAATTTATCGAAAGACGCATAAAAGAATCTCGCGCAAGGGAAGAGGAGTCCCGCGCAAGAGAAGAATTAAAAAAAGAAGAAACGGTAATTGAGGAGTTAAAAATGGAAGAACAAATAAGTGAAAAACCGACACATGAGCTAAACAACGAAAAAGGTGAGGCCAATAACGTTAAATTTCAAAAAGAGTCTAATTTTTAAGAAATTAATTTCTTGTCACCTTCTTTGGAAAACCATTGTTTAGTAACCACTCATGCTAAGTTTTTAAAAGAGTTAAACACTAATACTAAAATCGAGGAAATGGTAAGTGTTAAGTTAACTAATGATCAAACTTCACTAATAAATGAAGATCCTTTTGAAATTAACATTACACCGGTTCCATATTTTTTTCAAAATTCATTTATTAGTAATGTCACCATTGATAAAGATCTTTGTGTTAACATAATGCCTAATTACATTTTTGAAAAATTAAGTATTAGTGATTTTGCTCCACTTCAAATATCCATTTTTCTATCCAATCGGAAAGTAATAAAATCCATCGGTGTAGTTGAGGATGTCTTGGCTCAAACAAATCAAATGGTTATTCCAACCGACTTTGTCATCCTCGATGACGCCCCTCTCATCTTGGGAAAACCTTTTGTAAAAACTCATGAAGCTTTGAAAAATCGGAAATTTAACAATCTACCTCTTCAGTTAGGGGCATTCAAAAGGAGCATAGATCTTGAGCGTTCAATGAAATATCCTTTTGGCAATAATTACCCCTTAATTGAAGATGAAGATGAGCCACCCGATACAACTGAAGAAGTTGACCACTTTGTTGAAGAAGAGGTCGCCATAGAACAAACTTTTAAAGTTCTTGATCTTGATGAGCCACAAAATAAGGTGTCTCCTAAAGACCCACCCCTTGAGCTCAAAGAACTTCCGAAAGGTTTAGAATATGCTTTTCTAGACAAAGATGGTAATTTACCTGTAATTATTTCGTCTAAATTAAGTAACGTAGAAAAAGAAAAATTAGTTAATCTTCTTAAAAAACACAAAAATGCGATTGCTTGGAAGCTTGTAGATATTAAAGGAATAAATCCTTCCATGTGCACGCACAAAATTTTAATGAATGATGACTACAAAACAGTAATACAACCACAACGTAGAGTAAATCCCAATGTGCAAGAAGTGGTTAAAAATGAAGTCATCAAACTACTTGACGCCGGACTAATCTATCCTATCTCCGATAGTCCATGGGTAAGTCCCGTCCAAGTAGTCCCGAAGAAAGGAGTTATGACGGTAGTAACTAATGAAAAAAATGAATTAATACCAACAAGAACCGTCACAGGATGGAGAGTTTGTATAGACTATAGACGATTAAATGAAGAAACAAGGAAAGGTCACTTCCCTTTGCCCTTCATCGATCAAATGTTAGAACGACTGTCCGGTCATAAATTTTACTGTTTCTTGGATGGTTTTTCAGGTTATTTTCAAATTCCGATAGCACCTGAAGACCAAGAAAAGACGACTTTCACATGCCCCTACGGAACTTTCGCCTATCGACGCATGCCGTTTGGTCTGTGTAATGCACCGACAACATTCCAACGTTGTATGGTGGCCATTTTCCATGACATGATAGAAAAGACAATGGATGTCTTCATGGATGACTTTTCTATCTTTGGAGATTCATATGACCAATACCTCGATAACCTTGAACGAATGCTATCCCGATGTTAGGAAACTAACCTCGCCCTTAACTGGGAAAAATGTCATTTCATGGTAACAGAGGGAATAGTACTCGATCACAAAATCTCGAGCGAAGGAATGGAAGTTGATCGAGCAAAAGTAGACACTATTTCTCGATTACCTCCACCTTCCTCAGTTAGAGCAATCAGAAGTTTCCTAGGGCATGCTGGATTTTATAGAAGGTTTATCAAGGACTTTTCAAAAATCTCAAGACCTCTAACAAAATTACTTGAAAAAAGATGCACCTTTCATCTTTGACAAGAAGTGCAATCAAGCATTTCTAACCCTCAAGGAAACGCTAGTCAATGCACCTATCATGATAGCTCCTGATTGGAAATTTCCTTTTGAAATCATGTGTGATGCAAGTGACTTTGCTGTTGGAGCAGTCTTGGGACAAAGAAAAGGAAAGCATTTCCACCCAATTTATTATGCTAGTAAAACACTTAACGATGCACAAGAAAATTACACAACTACTGAAAAAGAATTACTAGCTGTGGTATTTGCTTTTGATAAATTCCGTTCTTACCTTGTTCTTTCTAAAACTGTAGTCTATACAGATCATGCAGCTATCCGATACCTCTTCAAGAAACAAGACGCCAAACCCCGTTTGATCAGATGGATTCTACTCCTCCAAGAATTTGATATTGAAATCAAAGACAAAAGAGGAGCAGAAAACACTGCTGCAGATCATCTTTCACGCCTAGAAGACCCAGCTTTGGAGGCAACCAGGGACAAGCAGATCAACGAAAAATTTCCCACAGAATCCTTGGAAATGGTGGAAAGCAGACAAGAACCATGGGATGCCGACTACGCTAATTACTTAGCTAGCGGTATAGTCACCAAAGGATGGCCACATCATCAAAGAAAGAAATTCCTTGCCGATGTAAAGCATTACTTTTGGGAAGACCCTTATCTTTTCAAAATGTGTGCTGACCAACTCATCCGAAGGTGTGTCCATGGTGGCGAAGCACGAAGAATTCTCCGCCATTGTCATGAAGGTCCATATGGAGGACATCATGGTGCCGCTAGTACCGCACGAAAGGTATTTGATTTAGGATTTTATTGGCCAACCATTTACAAAGATGCGCAAGATCTTGTAAAGACATGTGATGCTTGCCAAAGATCAGGTAATATTTTTTCCAAAAACGAAATGCCTCAAACGGGCATTCTCGTTTGTGAAATTTTTGATGTGTGGGGACTCGATTTCATGGGACCCTTCCTACCATCAAAAGAAAACAAATATATACTTGTGGCGGTTGATTACTTGTCTAAATGGGCCGAGGCCGAAGCTCTTCCAACAAACGATGGAAGAGTAGTGGTAAAATTTCTGAAAAAAAATATTCTCTCGTTTTGGAACACCAAAAGCTTTGATAAGTGATAGAGGTACCCATTTTTTGCAATCATCAACTAGAAAAAATCTTAACAAGATATGGGGTATATCACCGGGTCTCATCATCATATCACCCTCAAACAAATGGACAAGCCGAAGTGACTAACAGAGGTTTAAAACGAATACTTGAAAAAACCGTAGGATTAAATAAAAAGGAATGGGCTGATAAATTAGATGATGCTTTATGGGCTTTTCGAACTGCTTATAAAACCACTATAGGCACAACCCCGTATAAGCTCGTCTATGGAAAAAGTTGTCATTTGCCAGTAGAAATAGCTCACAGAGCCTACTGGGCAATTAAAAGTGTAAACCTAGACTTAGAAACTGCAGGTAAAAATCGATTCTGTCAAATAAATGAATTAGACGAACTAAGGAATTTTGCATACTCTAACTCTGAAATTTATAAGGAAAGAATGAAAAATTTACACGACAAATATATTAAACCTAATGAATTTCAAGTAGGAGACCAAGTTCTGTTGTTTAATTCTCGACTTCGATTATTTCCGGGTAAACTAAAATCTAGGTGGTCAGGACCTTTTTCCATCACCCATATTTTTCCTCACGGTGCAGTAGAAATTAAAGCTCAAAATGGGATTCCATTTAAAGTCAATAGCCAACGGCTGAAACTCTATCGAGGATCCATTGAGGAGGAGGAAGAAGAGATCTCGCTTCAAACGGTCAATGAGTAAAAAGCATCCACATCATACCTGGTATGTTACGAACACGTGAGTATACATCGAAACCGGTAAGTCTCCTAACCATGTTTTCAGGAAAAACAGGCACTCACACGAGCACAAAAAAAAATTCAAAAACTTTGCTCGGCACGGGGCCGTGTCCGCTGGACACGGGGCCGTGTCGACGCAACTGTCGGGATAAAACCATCTTTTCATAACAGTTACATCATTCCGCACGCCCTGTTTCCCCGAAAAAGCTCTGGTCCGAGGCGATTTTCTGCAGATTTCGACGTTACCTCTAGATCTAACAACATCAAGGTATGATTCTATCATCATTAGCATTTAGATTAGTTAGTTGCATGTAGTTAAACATAAAAAATTTGGGGAAAATCTAGGGTTCTTGAAGTTCACCCGGATCGAACCTCAAATTTTTGATATAATCTGTTAGTATTAGTTTAGATTAGAGTAATGGGAAGTAAATACACTAGTATTGTTGATAGATTTGCCTGATTTCTCACAGAAACCTCAAACCCTTGTTTTTGAACCAAAAAAAGATAAAATTGAAGGGGTAAACGGGTTGTTTTGGGAAAAACGGCACTTGGGGTTTCATTTTCGGGGGAAACCGCACCTACTTGGCCAAAAATTTTCAGATTTTCAGGACCGGGTCGAAAAATGAAGTTTTTGAGTAACAGACGCCTGGACACGGGGTCGTGCCCACTGGACACGGGCCGTGTCCAGCTCACTGTTTGCAGTTTCTTTCGAAAATTTCACTGTTTCATGCTAACTTTTGGTGTATTCTTTCAGATGTCGAAGTTCACAAGATTTAATGCGAATGAGCTCGATGCTAGGGCAAGATACAAGATACTTCAAACTAGACCCGAAGAATACCCAATGCAAGCATGCACGGACTGTTAACCTTGGTGAACCAGCTCGACCGTTTCAACAACCTGATTACCGGACCACTAAGGGTTGCCTTGACCACCCGGCTTCGGTCGGTGCATCAATGCACCATGGAGTTCTATATTAGTTTTACCTTCACTTCAAGGTGTGACCCGTTCGACAATGAGGGGGTTGCATTTCGATAGTGGGACTATATTCGGAAGCTCTGGCACAATTCGGAGCAATAGTGGGACTATATTCGGAAGTTCACCCGTTCGAGCAATTTGGGGAAAATCTAGGGTTCTTGAAGTTCACCCATTCGACAATGAGTGGGACAATGTACTCGATCTCTATGGCACAATTCGGAGCAATAGTGGGACTATATTCGGAAGAAGATTCGGGAAATGAGGAAAACACCGGGGGATTACGAGATTTGGATGAAAATGAGCGCCAAGCCGTATGGGCCCAAATCGGTGAAGGACACTACAACCCCAGCAGCACAAAGAGTACTAAACTGAGGGATCCGCTTTATCGCTACATTCATAGGCTCCTCACTTACTCTCTCAGCCAAAGACATGACAGTAGCGGGGTTGTTGGGTTGAAAGATTTGGTAGTCCTTCACTGCATCCACAACCGGAGGGCCCTCGATGTTCCATATCTCCTGCTTTGAAACATGCATCTGAACCGTCTTGCTCGGGCACCAACCCCTATCTTCTTTGGGGGATGGTTGTACCGCCTCTTCAAGCACTTCATGCGCATTCCTAGGTCCTTTGAAAGGAGCCCATGGTCGGGACGAGTTGATTATCACATTTGCCGCACCATGAACCTAATTTATGAGGCGGAAGACGGATCATTGAGCTTTCAAAGGATGCAAGGCCATGCATGGAACCCACAGGAAGCACTAGTCCTTAACGCTCCACCTCCTCACTACCAATATCAATCCCATGGTGATCCGAGTCAAACCTCCTCCCAAGGAGGCGGTTTTCCTAACCTTCAAAGTTTACATGATCTTTTGCAGGAAAACCTCATGTGCACCAGGAACACCTACAACCTTGCCAACAATACATACCACCGGGTCGGAGTTATCGAACGAAACATCACCGATATACAAGACGACATCGGGAACATCCGGGAGTATATGGCGGGTCATGGGGACGGAGGTGATGACAGCGATGAGGATATGGACTAGGAGGTTGGAGGAGGAGCAGGAGCGGGTTGATGGCGAGCCCACAGGTTAAGGTCCCTTTTATCTATCAAAACAATTTCCGGCCTGCGTGCCGAGTGTTAGACAATTTACTTTCCTTGACTACTTTTTATTTTCTGCTTTATTTTTCATTTACTTTATGGTTTGGATGATTAACTATGGTAATTTAGGATGTTTGGTATTGCTTGGTATGGTGTTTAGTGGTAAAACAGGTACAATTGAGGCTTAGAGTGCTAATCATTAGCACTAATAAAGCCAGGACAGGAAAACCGGAAGAAGAAACCTGTTTTACAGCCTTGCAGACTGCCCATACGGGGTCGTGTCCAGCCGACACGCCCCCGTGCCCATCGCCCAGACCTACTATTTGGCAAATTTCTGCAGATTTTTGGTCAGACACGGGGTCGTGCCCAGCGAACACGCCCCCGTGCTCAACTTCTGTAAGTTCTCGTTACTGGCACTTGAACACGAGGTCGTGTCTACTCAACACGGGGCCGTGTCCACACTGCCAGTAACATAAATTTTTGCTTTTAACACAATGTCCAGACTGCCAGATGTATCTTTACGCTAAATGCTCATTTTTCGTTTCTTGTGTGAATAGCTGCTTGGTTCTTACGACTCTAGAACTTGCCACGACAATTCATTCCCGGTCCTTACCAACTTAAACCCAATTAAGTAAATGGTGGAGGCATTAGGACTAACCCTTTTTCTTTTAAAACCATTATTTTTATTTTTCTTCTCACCTACCCAAAAAACTCCCCCTAGTTAGCCCCTTTGAGCCTAAACCTTTTCATTTCTTAACCCAAAACCCTTTTTACCCACCAAAAAACCCTTTTTATTTTTACCCTTTATTTTAGTAACAAGCTCGGTTTTCGTGTGACTAATATATATATATATATATATATATATATATATGAAGTTAATAAACAAACAAAGCTCCTCAAACAAAAGCTTGTTTGAAGAAATACTTCATTAAAAATAAAAAAGTCATAAAAACAAAATGTTTTACGAAAACCGACGCTTTTTACGACTTTCGCCCTTTTCTACTAACCACCAACCCAACTACCCACCTTTAGCCCAAGCCTAACCCTTCACCCAAAAAGTCCTCTTGATATTTACAAAGGTATAAAGTTAAAAAGGAGGAGGATTGATTGCTTGGCAAGCTTATGGTAGGAATAAGTTCCATGCCGCTCTCGAGTGATTCACTAAAAATACACCTTCGGCCGAGTGTGAGTGATTTCTCCCGTGAGGTATGTGAACTTGTATATAAATGGAAGTTTAGAAAGGTATGTTATGCCTTAATAAATAATTTACCTTATGAAAAGTTTTTAATAAATCATGACGAATAGGATTGTAAATAAATAAAAATAAAACCCAATAAAGATCTTGGATTCCCGACACTCTATGACAAGCCAAAACCTTCTCTTCTACCCATTCCATTTGGGAGTGTAAGCCACGTATTAAAGAATTTTGCTTGAGGACAAGCAAAAGTTCAAGTGTGGGGATATTTGATGTGTGTAAAATGCAACATATAAATTACATCAAATAAGGCATAAAACTAACCCTTTTTAAGTACTAATGTTGGAAAAAGTGTGTTTTTGTCTTCCTTTGGTATTTTCAGGATCAAGTGAGCTCAAATTAACAAAAGAATCAAAAAGGCCGCTAAATCTAACATAAATACAAGAAAAGGAACAAAAGTGGATTGCCCGACCCCTCGACAGCATCCTCCCAAGCAAAACAGAGAAGGCAGAAGACTGAACATGCCCCGTGCTCAGCGAGCACGGGGCCGTGCCCAAGAAGCAGCAGAAAAGACAAACCAGTAGAAGCTTCTATTGCTCACCACGGGGGCGTGCCCAGTGAACACGAGAGCGTGCCCAAAGTACTGCAGGCGCATTAATTGTAATTGCGAATTACAATTAATGAGGAGAGATAGTGTCAGACATTCACGGGGCCGTGCCCACCGGACACGGGGCCGTGCCCAGGCCTCTGTTCAGCCTATAAATAGGAGTACTTGGCTTCTTGCAACTCATCCCTTGGCACACCACCTCTCTCACACTTCATCCACCACCCACCACCATCACAACACCATCATCCACCACCATCATCCATTGTCCATCACAGAGTGTGTGAGTCGTCTCGGGATCCAAGATTGATCGTAAGAGTTCTTGACACTCAAGGCCATGTTTTCCTAAGTCTCTTACATCACTTGGTGAAGACAAGTGTTTAGTATAATACTTTTTATTTTTAATCGTTTGCACTTTTTATTTGGTTTTGTATTAATGACTTTAATAACTAGTTGCTTATGTTGAAGGTGACTTTTCCTTATCGTTTGTCCGTGGTGTCTTGGCATTATTTTACTGTCTATATAAAATAAAAGATTTTCACCATTCATATCTCCACGGTCTATATGGAGGTATGTTGGATACCTGGTCGGGGTTTAAGGGAACGGTTTGGTAAGGGTCTTGCCCTTGTTCAGCGTTTAGAGGTCCTGCAAGGGACCTGGGTCAAATTTAGTAGGATCTCCTTCAATACCCAAAGGTATTGGATGGCGGGGATCCAAACTTTTTGACCCCCTCATTAGTTAACTACTATTAATACTATAACCCGGCTATTTAGGACTGTATCCCTGCTGACTCAGACTACTTAGTCGAGGGTAACGTCACCTCCAAAAGAGGTGCCTACCATAATTTGCATTAATAACTTAATTCATTATCTTTCAATAATCCGACCCTTTAGGATTGTATCCTTGCTGACTCAAACTACTGGGTTGAGGGTAATGTCGCCTTCAAAAGAGGGGCCTACTACAATAACTAAGATAATCTCTTAAACAAGTGCAAAAGTGCGAAAATAATCAAAGGTTATACTAATACACGAGTCGGATCCAAGTGATTCATCTTGTCTATCTGTTTTTATTTTTATTTTATTTTTCAGCATTTAGTTAGTTTTATTTTCTTAAGTTAAAAAAATCTTTTTCTAACATTTTGATTTGATTAGACGTTGAGGATAAACCGGTACTAAAAGCTCTTGTGTCCTTGGACGACCTCGGTATCTTATCAACACTATACTACGTCCACGATGGGTGCACTTGCCCATATGTGTGTTTAGTGTTAGTAAATATCGTGTTTTATAAATTTAAAACTTGGCTAAAAAGTGTAAAAAGGGCTTAAAATATATATCTAAAATATATAACACCTCGCACACATCAATCTGCAAGCCTCACACTTTGATTTAACCTATATATTTAAAAGATATAAAATAAGTATCATAATTAAAAAGAACTATAATGATTTCATGAATGAATTTTATTAGTAAACAATATACAATGTGTACTTACAGTAATGTTTTCAGAAGGCTTCATTATATCAATGACAACACACTCATTCTTCCTCGAAATGTTTAAACGCGTACGATAGGCGATATGAGAATTCTTGGACAACTTGTGTAAACGAAATTTATTCTTTGGTATCAAGAAATTATCGAGATCCATATCAAACTTGCTTTTGACCTAAAACAAAAGAAAAAAAAAATGATAAAGTAAAACACATAATATGATAAAAAATACAATGTACATACTGAAAAAAAAATATTAAATTATGTTATTAGTTCATATAAACCTTTGGAGAAACAGTTTCATCACCACAGACAACCTTTGACTTCCCTTTCGTGTCCAACTACACAACAGTGAATAAGAAACATATAAATATAACATGAAGTAATTAATTGCATCTATATAATATATAAACAAACTTATAAAAAAATATTACATGACATTGAGAGGTAGCAGGCGGAGTCTCTTTCAAAGCATCATTCTTTGTATTCCAACAATCATTGAACTACATAAAAGAAAACAGTAGCACAATTTAATAGTGTACTTATCTAATAGATATAATAAGATCTGTTAATAATTTGAACGCATACACTTACCAGCTTCTTAGCATCTTCCATCTCAATTAGAGCAGCTATATGTCGATCAAACTTGTAGTCGTCAGTATCCTAAAAAATGACATCATAAATATAAAAATATAAGAATACAACAATGTACTGGTTGTTAAAGTTTGTTAACATATATTAAAACATAGTTACATACATTAAATATAGACTCAAAATTTGGAAGTTGAAAGTCACCAACACTATCCCCAGCAACACCTTCTTCAACATGACTTTCGGTAGTCTGTGGCTTCTCCTTGTGTTTCGACTACAGATAAAAAGTCCACATTAGTAACAATGTTAAATAAAGTTCAACTAATAAGATCGTATCAATCAACTTTAACAACGAAGGAGCGTTGTTTTTAGGATCCATAACTACAAAGGAAGTAAGCAACGTTTTTAAAAAAAATATAACGGTAATCTATTTATAGAAACAATGTCTATTTACAGAAACCGAATATTTCCGAATACATAAAATTAAACTTAAAACAGTAATTTGTTTATAGAAACAAAAAAAACTTTAAAAGGAAATTAAAGGTATCCTTAAAGAATTAACAACTAACTAAATAGAAAAAAAATATAATTGATAAAACAAACCATATGAACTTCAAAAGATAATCACATAAACTTTCAAAATAAAGCATAAAGACAAAACTTAAAACCAAAGACTATAGATATCAATAAACAAACAACACCAAGAAAATTGAACTAACCTGTTTTGGTTGACGAACACTCCGAGTTCGATTGTCACAAAAGATTGAGGGTTCACTATGAGAAAAAACCATAAATCATTCAGAACATATATATTAATTTTTGAAAAAAAAAACGAACAGAAAGGATAAAATCAATTAATAAGTGGCGCCGAACCGGATGTGATTTCATTTCAAGAAAGATGACCACTTGGTAAAACCATACCTGTAACCATCACCAGACTTCTCGGCTCTTGTTTTCATAAGGTATTTCCTATGAATCAAAACAAAAAACATAAAAGCTTAAATAAATTATTGTTTGTTGAAAAAATGAAAACCAAAGAAACATACCAACAATATAGGATCATCTTCATCAATCAACTTTAAAAACGAAGGAGCGTTGTTTTTAGGATCCATAACTGCAAAGGAAGTAAGCAATTTAAAAAAAAAATATATAACGGTAACCTATTTATAGAAACAATGTCTAATTACAGAAACATGTTTAAAAAGAAATTAAAGTTATCTTTATACCTATTTAAAAATAACTATGCATAAACAGAAATTCAATAACAAATAATAATAATAAAGACTATACATATCAAAAAACAAACAATATCAACAACATATAACTAACCTGTTTTGGTAGACGAACAATCCGAGTCCGAATTTCAAAAAAGATTGAGGGTTCACCATGGAAAAATACAAACCATAAATCAATCTGAATATATTAATAAATAAAAAATTTAATGAACATAAGGGATAAAATTACATATTAAAAACTTAAAAAAAACAACTATAACACTTAACTAACCTCTTTTGTTTGACGAATTATCGAAGTCCGAAATCAGATCTACAGAAATCAGAATAAAGAAAAAGTTATTACAAATCAGAACAAAGAAAAAGTTATTAGAAATACAAAGAAAGAAAAACATAAAGTTTGATCGGATCTACAGAAATCAAAACAAACAAAAAATTATTAGAAATCGAAAGAATATTTATAAAATGAACTTTATATACAATCGAATAACATAAAAAACAACATACCTTTAATTTCTTTGATCGGATTTACAGAAATCAGAACAAAAATGGTTTTTAAATGTATATATAAAATATAAAATGACAAAAATTACGGCAATTTCAAATGTATATCTATAAGATTATACATATTAAGTTTATAATCAAATTAAACATAAAAGATACATTAAAATTATTAGTCTACAAAAATTAGATTCCATATTACCTAAAAATGAATGTAAATTAGTAAATAAATCAATTTAAGTATCATACTTTTATATTATATAACAACATGATTTCAAATAATGTATATATTTTTATTTAAAAATCGATAGAAAAAAATCACAAAATTTATATATGTAAATTAATTATTACTGTTTCCTTTTTGGTTTGACATAGATGAAATTTTCGAAAAATATATTATGTAAATAAAATAATACAGATTTAAAAACCTAATTCAAAATAAAAAATAGATTAAATAAATCAATTAACATTATTTCAGTATCGGTTTGGAAGAGGTGCGGAAATGGTATATGGCATGTTAACTGCTACTTTATGAAGTTTAATTACCAGGTAAAAATTTATTTTTAAAAAATAACAAATCAATAGTGAAGATACTCTTTATAAGATTAAAAATACATAGAACAAAATTATTGGTATCGTACAAATATATTTAGAGGTTCGGATGGTTAATTCTATGAATCAATGTCATAACCAAAACAACTTTGATGTGGAAATAAAGAAGACAAATATTAAAAGGAATGTAATACCAAGATGGTATTATGCATTCAAACCAACACTAATATTAAAAACAAAGGAGCGTTGTTTATAGAATCCATAATTGCAAAGGAAATAAGGAATTTTCTAAAAAAATAACGGTAACTTATTTATAGAAACAATGTCTAATTACAGAAACCGAGTTATAATTGAGAATACAAAAATTAACCTTAAAAACAGTAATGTGTTTATGGAAACAAAAACATCTTTAGAAAGAAATTAAAGGTATCTTTAAACCTAAATAGAAAAAATCATAACTGACAAAACTAACAATATGAACTTCAAAAGATAATGAGTTAATAACATAAAGTTTCAAAATTATGCCTAAACAAAAAATTTAATAAGAAATAAAAAATAAGAAAGGGTATACATATCAAAAAACAAACAATACCAACAACATTTAACTAACCTGTTTTCGTAGACAAACATTCCGAGCGCGAATTTCAAAAAAGATTGAGGGTTCACCATGGGAAAATACAAACAATAAATCATTCAGAACATATATTACTAATTTAAAAAAATAGTGACACAAAATTTAATAAGAAATAAGAAAGACTATACATCAAAAAACAAACAATAGCAACAACATTTAACTAACCTGTTTTGGTAGACGAACATTTTGAGTACGAATCTCACAAAATATTGACGGTTAACCATGGGAAAATACAAACCATAAATCATTCAGAACATATATTACTAATTTAAAAAAAAATACTGAACAGAAAGGATAAAATAAAATATTACAAACTTAAAAAAAGATTTAAAAAATATAAAATTTAACTAACCTCTTTTGTTTGAGGAATTATCGGAGTCCGATTTTTATCACAGATTACGGATTCACATGAAAAAATAAACCTAAAAAACCAATCTTCATACTAAAAAATTTCACATCAAACAATAACCTAATAGATTATGTAACACATAGATCTAGACGATTACAACCAAATTAAACCTAATCAATAACCAAAAACGATAAGATTCGCAATCAAAGAGCTAATAAGCCTAAATTCGTAAATACAAAATATATGTGATATTGAAAGGAAAAGATTACCAGTAATCAAATCTTGATAGACCAACATGATGATGCTTCTGGAAAACGGTGGAAACAAAGAGAGCATCGAATCGGATTAACATACCTGCAACTTATGTTTACGGATCTACAAAAAAAAAAATAAGAACAATGACAAACTTAGTATCAATCGAATCAGTTTGTAAAAAAATATCAACATCTATATAATCGAATAACACAAAGAAACAATATTTAGCTTTGTTTTGGTAGATTTACCTTTGAATTTGATCAAATCTTGATAAATCTAAACACAAAAACTAAATCAAAAGTTTTTAATAGACAAAAAAAGAAAACAAACCTTAGTTGTTCGACCAAAAGCATTCCACGTTCAGACACCATCAAATGAATATAGTCCTTCAAGCCCTAGGAGATCTGATGGAATTGTGTAGAGGAAGAAAGCTTTCAAAAAATATAAGCTTCAAGCCCTAGGAGATCTGATGGAACTGTGTAGAGGAAGAAAGCTTTCAAAAAATTTAAGGGATCCAAATCAAACTGATCCGACCCGGACTTTATTCGGATCCCGCGTCCATTTGTGAAGCAATTAGTTAATTTAGAATTCTTTTATCAATTCCCTCCTAAACTAAATTGCCACATCAGCCAAGATGGCCAAATACAATGTCACCTAGCCCAAATCCATCTCATTTATATATATATATATATATATAGATGTAACATTAACAAAGATAAATTGTTTATCATAATGTTTTGAACATATACTCTACAACTTTTAGTTGTCGCATGGCGTGTGCCCAGACCTTAGGGCCTTGATAGCTTGGGTAGATGGGATAGGGTTCTCTGAGCTCATCCTATTACTTTTCAACAAAACCTTGGGGGGAGGGGGTTAGACCAGGTGAGGGCTCCTTTGAGTATGGTAATTCTGGAAGGAGGGTCAACGGTAAACATTGTTTACGGAAAGTTGATGATGGTCACTTCACTGTTGCGGTTAAAGTTTTATGTTATTCAGGAGTTGCACCTTTTAGTGTTGCTATTATGAAGGCTTTAGTAGATAAGCACCTTGTCCTGCCACAACCAGTTTTGCCTGCCTTTTTACTTGCGGATCCTCCATATCTGTGCAAGTCGATTGTGTCTTGGTAGAGATGAGAATAAAACCGAATCGAAATCGTAAAAACCAATATAACCGAACCGAAAAAACTTAACCATACAAAAACTGAACCGAAAAACCAAACCGAAATTTACGGTTTGGTTACGCTTTTGCATTTTATAAAAACCCAAAAAAACTGAACCGAATAACCTAAAAATTCATTTTTATAATGTTTTTATATATTGATTTAGGAATTATTAGTTTTATTCTTGAATGTTAAGAACATTAACATGTTCAATTATCTTTGAAATGATTTATCCATTACTTACAAGAAATAATGAAATTTAACATAAAAATTAAATTATTTTCAAAGTGTTATAAAGTAAAATGTCTTAATAAAAATGTTGGAGAAAAATAGAAAATAGACTAGAAGGTTAGGTTTATGTGAACAATATTTAATTAAAAGGGTTAAATGTAAACATTTTAGAAAAAATCTTAAATTTTAGTTTATACTTTTTATTTTTGAATTTTAAGTAACTTTGTTTCAAAAACTGAAAATCCGAACAAAAAACAATCGAGACTGAACGGTTTTCAAAAAACTTGAAATCGAACATTTCAGTTTTGGTTTCGATTTTACCATAAAATTGAACCGAACCTTACACACCCCTATGTTTTGGGGTGGATTAAATCCTTCCCCAACGGGACTTCTTTTGTGAGGGATGGACTAAGAGCCCTTAACACATTCTAGACGCCCTTTGTGGAGAAGAGTCTGTGATCGTCACTGGTTTGCTTAGGGCTGTTACTAAGGTTGTCAACTTGTGGTTAGAGGCGGATGTCCAAGGGTCTTGGTGGAGTTTGTTGCATCTACCCTGCTAATGTCGCTTCTTAAGTAGGACAATGGGATTAGGCCTATTGTCGTAGGCACGATTTGGAGGAGGTCTCTAAGGTGACTTTGAGGAAGATGGGGAACTAGAAGGCCAATTACCCTGGTGGTTTCCAATTCGTGGTAGGGATTCCCAAAAGCGCATAGGCTGTGCTCCTTAACGCAAACATGTTTTTAAACAAGTTTCACTCGGATGGGTTGTTGGCTATATTTACAGTCGATTTCTTTAATACCTTTAACCTTGTGGATATGACGATTCTCCTACGGGAGGTTTGTTCCCGATGGTCATTGACGTGTGGTGAGGGTGTATGATTTTTAATATATTTTTAAGCACTTTTGACTCGTTTATCAAGCTTTAAATTTATAAAACACGATATAACACTATCACTCTCTACAACACGCTAGGGCAAGTGCACCCATCTTTGGCGTAGTATAGTGCTGGTAAGATACCGAAGTCGTCAAAGGACACAAGAACTTTTAATACCGGAATATTGTCAACGTTTAATCTAACCAAATTTTGAGAAAAGATTAATAAAAAGTAAAGTACAGAAAGAAACTAAAGAAATAAAAGAAATAAATAGACAAGATAGAGTCACTTGGTTCCGACTTATCTTTTTCGTATACTTTGATGATTTCCGCACTTTGAGTTTTTTAAGACATTATCTTAGTTATAGTGGCATGTCCCACTTTTGGAGGCAACGCTACCCTCGGACATATTGGTCTGAGTCAGCAGGGATACAGTCCCGCAAGGCCGGAATATTGAAACATAATTAAGTAAGTTATTAATGCAAAATGCGACATGTTCCTCTTTTGGAGGTAACGCTACCCTCGACCACGTTGGTCTAAGTCAGCAGGGATACAGTCTCGCAAGGCCGGTTTATAGTTTTAATAGTAGTTTATTTATAAGAGATTCAAGCAGTTCTTAATTCCCCTGATTTGATGTTATCTTCCTTAAAGGAAGTCCTAATAAGCTTGAATCAAGTCCTCGCAGGATCTATACACTGAACGAGGCAAGAACTTTATCCAAACGACCCTTCTAACCCCCTTCCAGATAGTAACGCGCTTTATATAGACCGTAAAGACACAATTGAGTGAATCAACAAAATATGAAGAAATGATAAAATAAAGTTCACTTTCAATATAAAAAACTAGTTATTAAAGTCATTAACACAAACCCAATTAAAAAAAATTGATCACAGATTAGAAATCAAAAGTAATACATAAAAGATTTTGTCTTCACCAAGTGATCTAAGAGATTAGCCAAGTATGGCCATAGTTTGATAAAAGGCTCTTATGATCGATCTTTGATCCCGAGACTACTAAACACTCTAAATTTTAACGGTTGTGGTGGATGATGGTGTTGGATTGGTGAGAAGAGGCCGTCAAAGGATGGCAGAGGTTGGAGAAGTGGTTTGCTAAGGGATGTATTGCAATTGAACCAAGCACCCTTATTTATAGTTAGAAACAGGTGATTTAAATGGCCCCGTGCCCCTTCTTCTCTGTCTTCATTTAATGAGTCGTGTCAGTTCGTATGCTTGCATGGCCCCGTGGCCCATGTACTTGCTGTACTATCCAAGATTCTGCAAATCTAGGAGTTGACCACAACCGTGTCTCTTGTCTGCTTCGTTTGTCTTTTTCTTTCTGGAATCTTGAGTGGGGCACGACCCCATGCCTTGGTGGCACGACCCCGTGCTTGTCTCTGATTTGTTGCTTTTGGTCTTGGGGTGAAGCTCGGAGGGTCGGTATGGTGCATCGACTTCCCTTCTTTCATACTTATATAGGTTTTTGCCCTTAATTTGTTCCTTTTGTACATTTAAGCTCTTTCAATCCTGAAAATCAAAAGTATACGAAGAAACACACTTTTTCCAACATTAGTACTAAAAGGGTTAATTTTATACCTTATTTGGTAAAATTTATATGTTGCATTTGGTGCATATCAGTCATCCATATCCTCATGGGCCAATTTTCTATATGGGCAACCGACTAGGTTATATGTCTGGGATGATTGTATTCGGTCCACTACCGGGGGTTCAACAAGGAGAACCTTTAGGCCCCCTCCGTTTTCCCTTAGTTTTGCACCCCTCGTTCATTGGGTACGGGATAGTAGCAAATTACTTTTCCATGTGTGGTACTTGGATGAAGATACAATTATAGGGGATGCTGTTGCAGTGGCTAAAACTTTAGATATCATCATGCCTAAGGGGCTATGTTTAGGGATTGAGATTAATATCCAGAAAACTGAAATATTTTGCCCGTCGTGCAATGGGGTAGAAATGAAGGAAGGTTTTTTCCCAGTGGGATTGGAATGCCAAAGTTGGGTGTGAAACTCCTTGGGGGTGTTGTTAGTCAGGACGCCAATTATATTAGCAAATTGGTTGTGAAAAAGGGTTTATGTGCAGAGGACCTTATGAGGTGCCTTCCTCTTTTGTGTGACCCTCAATATGATTTCCTTCTGTTTTGCTCTTATATGGGGTTGCTAAGTTGTTGTTCAGCCTACAAACCTGCGAGCCTATGTTTGTTAAGGAAGTTGTTTTTGACAAAGGCTTTCCGGATGCTATCGAGGACATTGTAGTTTATGGGGATCCATTTTTAGGGATTTTCAATAGAGGTCGAGATCCTTACCGATCCGTTTTGGGGCTTTAGGCCTATATTCGGCTAAAGATGTATCAACATACACTTCTGTGCCCTCAAGGGATCAATGTTGGAGTTTTTAGGACCTCATTGATAGGTTGGATTCTGATTATGGGTGTACGCAGGGTAGCTTGCACAGGTCCTTTCCTGATATTGATCTTGGCGGGTTCGCATATAAGGACACCCCCAATCCCAAAATGCTTTGGCGAGTGAATTGTATGTAAAATTGTCATGAATTTAGGTGAGAAGTTTGACTTATCCCCTCATCAGAAAGTGGTGTTAGAGTGTCTACAGGGGCCTCATGCTCAAGATTTCCTGACTGTTATACCAATTGAAGAGCTAGGCCAATACGTATCAATAGTGGAGTATCAGGCCATACTTAAATACCGTCTAATGATCCCCTAAATTTAATAGAAAACTTACAGGTAGTTATTTTACCTAAATTTAATACAAATTTGACATATACACACATATTATATTATATATTTTTAAAACTTTAAGCAATAACCTTTTAAATCACAGGGTAGAATAATTTAAAACTAATCGTTAACTTTTAAACTTACTACAACCGTTGTATTTAAATGATCATAATTTTTTCGTACGTTAATATTTTATAAAGAAATTACACCATGAAAATGTGCATTTTATTTTCTTTAACTTCAATTTAAAAAATAACATGTTATGTGACTACCGGTGTTTGTGTTCTCAGCCGCATCACGCAAGGACCCCTCTAGCATAATCATAAATGTGTATAGATTATCTAAAAATAATGAGAGAGCAGAGTTCGGGCTTGAAAAATTACTCATAGCGTAGCTTGAGCTTAGAAATAGAGTTTGAGCTTAACTAAACCTTAGCTTGAGCTCTCGTAAGTTAACGAGCTCAAGCTTGTGCCTAGTTGAGCTCTGGCTCCTCTCCTTTACACCCCATTGTATTACACGTTGTGATGAAGGGATTAATCAAATTACCAATAGATCACAGTTTGTAGTATTTCTATCAAACCATTACAATTTGTGACGGGTCACAATCTACAACATATTAGATAAGAATATTACCATCAGTGTGAGTGAAACAAATGATAGAAGACCATCGTCGGGAATATGTCGATAATGTGGTTGTCGGTGAATCTACCAAAGGTGAAATTCTGTCCATGAGCAGTCCGTAATCTCGACCGTTGTTTTATAGTAATGGCAATGTTGGTGATGTTTGAATCGGTAATCATTGGTAAATAATAGCGGATCTAGAAAATCATCATAGGGGCAATATTTCAAAAAAGTTCTAAAGGGGTAATTAAATTGAAAAAAACGTCAATTTTTTTCAAAATTTACAATATTTCAGAGGGCAATGGGGGTTACCCCTTGTTACACACACTCTATATCCGCCCCTGTTGGTAAAGGTAGTCGGTGATTTGTCAATGAAGTCTTTATGTGGCCCTTTTCCCACAAACTTTTACCTAGGGACTATTAACGGATACGACCTTCACTAAAAGTTCTCTGATTCATAGTAGATTGCCCTTCTCTATATTTCTCGAGCCCGAGAAGCAATCCCGGGTGATAACCTAGTTTCTAGATATATGTAAACAAGTGAGAAATAACTGTTTTTAAGAAAGGGAACCTTGATGTAAAATATTTACTATTAAGAAATTTGTGAAATTAAGTTAAATTGATTTTTTCGTAAAACACTTCAAAGATGATGTTAGAAACTTTCTTTGTTTATTAACTTGGATCTAGCTACCAGTGAGCTAATAACTTTATTTTAGAAAAAGGTTTCATCGCATCATTTTCGTTTAGCAATATGTCAATGAAGTGAAGATGATGTCAATGAAGTCAAACAATGTAACATCTTTTACTTTTTTGTTTTTAATATAATAGATTTTTAATAACCAAACGTATATTCTAATATACTTACCCTACAATAGATTTCTAATAACCAAACGTATATTCTAATATACTTACCCTATGATGCATTTCTCTTTCAATGTGGATCCCACGGTTTTGTTGGGCATTCTAATAACGTTACATGGAATATATACCTCCCATTATTTTTGTTGATAATATTTTGTTTTGCTATTTCTAAGATACATTAAGGTAGTGTTTGATACAAAGGAATAGAAGGTGGAATGAAATAGATCATTCCGAAGAAATTAGATCATAACTTTTAGTCTTATTTTTAGAAATAGAGATGTTGTTTTGAAAGAGACCCCGAACTCCAAAATTAATAAACTTGAAACATATAAATGGCAATTACCAAATAGTAAAAAAAAAAAAAATTGTGAAAGAGTAACATGAAAACATAGAAACAAATACAACGTCATGGAACAACATATAAATATAAAAGCAGGAAGACAATCACAAGCAAAGTTCCTTAGAGTGCAGGAAAATCTAAACCCCTAAAACAATGCTAACACATATATGTTATCAGAGATGTGCAACTCTAGCAAATCTTGCCTAATCTATTTATTCCAAGTCTATTTGCGTCTACATTTAACCCTCTTCGTTACACAATGAAGGTTTCCACTGTTTTAATTAGCGTTGTCATTTATCTTCTCTTCACATGTCCAAACCATCTTAATATCCTCTTCTTTATCTATCTAACATAAAAAAAAAAAAAAAAAAAAAAAAAAAACCTCTAACATTTCCTCGAAAACCTTATTTCTTACCTGGTTTAATTTTGTATGCTTACACATTCACCTCAACATCTTCATCTCGACTACCACAATCTTGTTTTTCTACCTCTTCTTGATGGCTCTTATTTTAAATATTAATAATTAATAGTTTATAATATTAATTAATGATTAATAAAATTTAGCAAGAAAACCCTAATTAACCAATTAGCCGGCATACACAAGATCCAAAAACTTTTAACTTGTAGTTTAAATTGTTGGATTTTCCGTTACAAATTTACAACCACCAATAACTAACCTCCAAGTGACAACATTGTCTTTTACTTGAACCATTTTGCTCTTAAAGCCTTCAAAGTTTTGTAACCATAAACACTTTCATCAAGCTTTTACAATGATACATGCCACCACCACAACCACTTCCCTACACAATGACATGAACACCCTCATAACCGAAAGCTCATGCTTGAAACTCCAACCAACGACCTCCCATGACTCCGATGACATCAAGAAAGTTGCATCACCACCACCACCACAACCACCACAGCAGCCGCCACCACCGTCGCAATCATCCCTCAAATATGAACCATTAGATCATGGAGATATGGAAATGCACTCTCCAGATACTAAAACCTTGTGGGAATCAATATTCTCCGACCAACTCGAGGCGGATTTCATGATCTCCTCTCCTGTTAGACCATCTTTCCCTTCATCCTCTCAATCTTCGAGTTTTAATTATTTAGCCAATAACGGACACCCTCCGTTTGGCTGTTCGCCTCCACGGAGGATGTCCCCGTTGGCACCTTTTAACAATAGCAATGGCAACGGCAGAGCAAAAGGAATGAGTCCACTCCAAAGGGTGTTTAGTAACTGTAACTCCCCTAATAATCAGTTCATGGAAGTCGAAACGATGTCGTTGCCAGCCATTGAGAATTTCTTGGATGGTTTTGATGGGGATGATGAGTTCTTGGCTTACTCTAACGCTGGTGTGACGGGTGTTGGCTCTTCGGATCAATCGTATGATTCTCTGGCGAATATTCCAGCTTTGTTGGACTGCCTTACTTTGCCTAGTGATTCTAGGTTTTATGATGATGGTAATACGACGGTGCATGGTGGTGGTGGTGGAGGGTCCGCGGATATTGAACAGATGTATCATCAAAACCGACAAGTGCCTTCAAGCGCACCGTTGATGGAACAATTGGCGCAAGAGAGACGAGAAGAAAAACAACGCAGGCGACAACAACTTGAACCACGACAACATGTGCCGTCCCGACTACAACCACAACCACACCCACAACCGATAAGCCAAAGCCCAAACCACCTCATGGTTCCTCCCCCGGTTGGCGCCGAGGTTCGCTTCTCTTTCTATGTCTCACTAGTAGTATGCGCATTCAAAAGAACTGAAAAACTGTTCACGGATAATATTTGCGCTAAAAACAAAGCCTTTGGTATCATATAAATAAAAATTAGTGAAAACCCGGTAGATATTATTTATAAGAGTACAATGATAACTACAAAATAAAACATAATCAAATTATAATTCTCTCTAATACATATCTAATATATATTTCTAACAATGATGTATATTCAAATTATGTAACAGGAGCATGATAGTGGACTTCAACTGGTGCACCTTCTTCTAGCATGTGCAGAAGCAGTGGCTAAAGATGATTTCATGTCAGCCAGAAAATACCTTCACCACCTAAACCGTGTAGTCTCTCCACTCGGCGATTCAATGCAGCGCGTCGCCTCATGCTTCACCGAGGCCCTCACCGCGCGTCTCGCTGCAACGCTCACCACAAAACAACCCTCATCCACCCCAAAGTTCACTCCCTTTCCTCCTAACGCAATGGACATCCTAAAAATATACCAAATTGTTTACCAAGCATGCCCTTACATTAAATTTGCTCATTTCACAGCCAACCAAGCTATCTTTGAAGCATTTGAAGTTGAAGAACGTGTACATATCATTGACCTGGATATCCTCCAAGGCTACCAATGGCCTGCTTTCATGCAAGCCCTGGCAGCCAGGCCCAACGGGCCACCTTTTCTTCGGATCACCGGTATCGGCTCCCCTCCAGAGTGCATTAGAGAAACCGGACGGTGCTTGACCGAGCTAGCCCACTCTCTCCACGTCCCCTTCGAGTTCCACGGAGTTAGCGAACAACTTGAAGACTTGGAACCACACATGTTCAACCGAAGAGTTGGTGAAGCACTGGCGGTTAACTCAGTTAACCGCCTTCAGCGTGTCCCGGCTCATTTCCTAGGAAACTTACTAGCAATGATCCGGGACCAAGCACCGAATATCGTTACAATAGTTGAGCAAGAAGCGAGCCATAACGGGCCTTACTTTTTGGGTAGGTTCTTGGAAGCGTTACACTACTATTCAGCCATCTTTGACTCGCTGGATGCCACGTTCCCGGCCGACTCGCCGCAGCGCGCTAAGGTGGAACAGTATATATTTGCACCGGAGATTAGGAACATTGTGGCATGTGAAGGGGCTGAAAGAGTGATGAGACATGAGAGGTTGGAGAAATGGAGGAAGATTATGGAGGGAAAAGGGTTTCAAGGGGTGCCACTGAGTGAGAACGCGGTGACTCAGTCAAAGATATTACTGAGTTTGTACTCGTGTGATGGGTACAGGTTGACTGAAGATAACGGGTGTTTGTTGTTAGGATGGCAAGATAGGTCAATTCTTGCGGCTTCTGCATGGAGGTGTTGACTTATTTTCATTTTTAGTAAATTTTAATTGTTATGTTATGTTTGTGCGTAATATTTTATTATTTTGTTACCCTTTTTATGTTTAGTGAAGCTAGTGAAAGGCCAAAATGAAAAGGGAATACAACGTCCAACTTCTATTTCCTATTGCCTTTGTTTAGTGATTTAAACTTGTATAACTTGGAGTTTACAATACTGAAAATTGATCTTATGTAGTACTCTCTGTTCTTTTTTATATAAATGAACATATGCAACTGACCAACAAAAAACACTTTTCTTTTATATCACTTAACATAGTTCTGTACAATAAACAATGACTCATGTAACGGTTTCCTTAGAACATGCTCTAAGTGATCACCAACACATGGTTAGTGTGTAAGCCACAAGGGTAAAATAATTCGTCTATAACACTTAATAGAATTATGGCTAAGTTGGTTAACAAATAACATATCAGTGACCCCATGGCCTATGCCTTAGGTCCGTCCCTTATATAGATTTGACTTCACTAAACTAACAACAAACCGTTGTGTGTTTGGACATTTAAGTCATTTACCGCTGAGGAAGTACCCGCAGATGTCTGCATCTAGAGTTAAAATACAAGAGATAACCCGTACATGTGATAGAAGGAAACTATATTAAACATATATACTTGTCTAACTGAAACAAACATATTTACGTGCTTTGTACCGAAGGTATAAAGTACATGCAGATGGGCGGGTCGATCCTCAACATGGAAAGTATTGCCGATGGAATTGTCCAAATCCCATCCCCACAGATTAACCCTGAAGCAACTGCTCCTGCAAAATCCTCCGCGTCCTTTTTATTCATTTGTTGCCAAACAAATAATATAACCGTCCCAACAACCATGTCGATTGCAAAGTAAGCTCCAATGTAAAATGGCACAGCCATTGCCATGGGAATGGGAATGAATCTGGACACCTTTGAAGGAATCAGATCGCGTAGCAGATTCAAAACGCAGGCTGCAGCGAAGAACCCATAACATAAAGATAAACAATGCCTTGGAAGCGCCGAGAATCCCTCAACTGCAAGAATTGCCATTTCTCGGAATATGACAGCAAATGGTGCCTTATAAGGACTCTCTGCAGCCCCAACTTTAAAGGCGGTCCAATACATCCAAAATGTGAGGGGTGCAATGATGCAACCCATGGCGGTTCCCACTACTTGACTCACAAACATTGACTTTGCTGATGATAAAGTCAAGTATCCGGTTTTGAAATCTTGCATGATATCGGCGGCAGTGGAGACAATCGACATCATAACGCCACATGCTGCTAAACCAGCTAATACACCTCCGTCACTTCCAACTAATGAAGAGATTATGAAAAGACCGATTTTTCCATATGTGGAAGCTAAACTCCAGTCCGTGAGACCGCATCCGTAAGAGTTGCAGAAAGCAAATGCTGGGGCGATTACGTAAGAACACAGAACCAAGTACCACTTTAGGGGTGGAAAAATAAGTGGAATTGCTGCGGTTGATATAGCCGCCAAACCCACATACCCAGAGGCTGCAAACCAGGTTGGTATGTTGTCTTTTAGAAAAACTTCATCTCTTTTCTGTTTCTCCAGTTGTGGTCCAGATAGCTCGGACTCTGCATAAGTTGCATAGTTTTGTGTCAAAACTAGGTACATTTTTACTTAACATGTGAATAAAAATAGCATATCTAATATCTCGCCTGGTATGTCCTTTATCACAGGGAGATCTTCTTGTCTGGGGGTGTTGAACAAAACCTTAATGGTGAGCACTATTATCTTCATCAAATTGTAGAAGCCGTCTCCAAGAATAAGGGAAATTGCTATGAAGACCTTCATACAAAGCCAGAAGACATAAATACAAGTTAAACCTAGCTTGCATGTGTTGATATATATTTAATGCAAGGAAAATTGGATTTTAATAATCCTAACTTTGACATATTGCCCGGCAACAGTCCCAACTAAGGAAATGTTTTGTGACAGTCCAAGTTTTAACCTATTTTCCCTCAGCGATCCCATGTTAACTAAAAGTTAACCTAGTTAGTGTTTACTGGCGTGGACTGCCACATAACTTCACCACATAAGCGGTCCACGTCATCAAAATTTTGACTTATTTGCCACATAAGCAGTCCACGTCAGCAAAAACTAACTGAGTTAACTTTTAGTTAGTATGGGATTGCTAAGTGAAAATAGATTAAAAGTTGGGAATGTCACAAAACTTTAAAATCCAGTTTTCGTTAATATGCAATAACAAAAAATGCCTACCTTGTATCCATAAAGACCTTTGAAGTCATGTTTGCCTAGACCGTCTGGATACCAATCGCCTTCGTATGTGGTAATGAGGGGCCAAAGGAATCCCCATGATAGAATAGCTCCAAAAAGGACTGAGCAGTTGACTATGTGTGGGCAAATAAGACCACATCCAACATAAGTAGCACTGAAGTCAAAGTAAAACCTGCAGAATAAAATGTGCCTCATGTTCAGTTTAAGGTATAATAAGACTGTTATGACTAGACAAATATCTAAATTAATAAACATACGTATTCTTGTACAGGGTCAAACCGAGACTTGGAAAATGATCGAATCCACATGAATTCCCGAGACCGCCAAAGAACCATTTAAAGCAACTCCATATTAGGCTTACGCTCAGAAACTTCCCGAGACACCTTACCTGTTTACTGTAGAAGAAGATATGATCACACTTATAAAAAACTTCGATGATGTAAATGATAATCTAGTGAACTTCAAGAAGCAGTTGATGTATATATACCTTGCCGTTTCAGCACCACTAGTAGTGTGGAAACTATTGATTAACATTGCGGTGGCACTTCCACTAGGGTATATAAGCTTATAATCCATCAGCATAACCTGAAATCACACACAAAATCTGTGTCACATATAGCTAAAACAGTAGATCAATAAAATACAAAGTTATATTACCTTACGAAGTGGAATAACACTGAAAAGACCAAGAAAACTGACAAGAAAAAGAAACCCTATCATCCATAATAATCCTGGATTCTTAACATCTTCAGCCCGATTACCAGGGTAATCTGCGCCTATCATATTGTATGATCTCTCGTCCATTGCCAGCAAATAAGACCCGAATCCACCTAATGACCGATCACAACATGGAAAACCAAACCAGAAAATATCATACACATGCCATGATATTCAGCATACTTACAATATGACATTAGAACATAATAGCATGTCAAAAGGATTGAATGACATTGTTGCGGGTTCTAGCAGTTACACTATTAGGCCACCTAGAAATTTAGATAAGTAGATATAATTAGTACCATTCTCTTGTCACTCCATACCAATGAGACTTAATGAATTAATGTGGTGATAACCCTAGGTGTACGGCATTTGGTAGCTCTGGGTATATGACTAGTAGGTGCAAATGGGCCGACGCAAGTATTTCAGGCATGTTATTATAGTCAAGAGTTTGATGAAAAAACATAGCTTTGTGCTTCCATATTAATTGTGAAGTTATCTAGACTGCAGACAACACATCTTCAAAGCAGCAGTTGATATACCAATGGCTTTGCTATTTGTGGGATATACTGGGTATGGTTGTTGTTGATGTGTATGGATATCACTATGCTCTTGTAGTGGTTAGGTTAGAGATTATGGATAGAGTAATAGGATGTTTCTATTTGCACTATGAAGCTACTGTTTCTCCGAATGTTTGCTTGCGGTGATGTAATTTTATGCATAGAGTTAAGTTCTATGTATATTTATTGAATAAAAGGGTAGTCATATGCAATTAAGATAATGACAATCATCCAACTTTAATGTATATTCCGAAGTTTTCCAAGAGATGTACAGAAGAGACATCCCATCATCTCAAATACAGTGGTCATGCTCCCGGATAAGAATTTTTACGCACATTTATTCTTCGTGCATAGTTTATGGAATCGCTTACGTATTATGTATGTATAACCTAAGTCGATACTATGATGATTTTTGAATGCATCAGTTTTAGAAAGAGACTTCCATAGGCTGCTGATATCATCCATCATCTTGGTTGATCTTACAAACGACAGTTTAGGACCAATGAGCATACTGATTGTTATTGGTATCAAAACTTAGTATTAGAATTGATATTGTTATTATTGTATGACTAAACATTGTTATGGGTCATAGTTCGTCATTAGGATCCGACTATTGGAATGTGGGTTAAGGATGTTCCCCGCCAACTGTCACCAACCACCATGACAGTTATTTAACTGTCATATTAACAGTCATAACGGTTGGCTTGTAACCATTTAGTGTAGGGTATAAATAGGGCATGTAATCTGACATTTGAAGCATTCAAATAATGTTTCTGTTAAGTATATTTTCTGCAAGTTCAAGTGTGTATTATTTTGTGTTATTTGTATATCCGATACTGATCTGATACCAATGATAGAAATATAAATCTTTTTACTAATCCAATGGCAACTATATATATATGAGGATAAGATATGAAAAATTACCGCTGCAGGCGAGGCCATAACAAGCAACAACGCAAGTCTGAATAACTGTGTTCTCTTGCCTTGTGAAAGCGTAAGTAGAGACGCCAAAGCCTTCGATGAAAGTGGTCCATGATTTGACAAAGAAAAAGCCAAGCAAACCAGCCGCAACGTTCAACGAAGGGATGATTCCAGCGGAGAGATTGAGCTTGTGTGCTATGATACAAAAAAGTGTCCCCAAAAAAGCACTCACAATCAAACCCCTCAATGTGATTTGATCTTTCCATTCCGGTATGACATCCGGAGCAGAATCGTCGATTTTCTTCTTTGATGATTCGTCGAGCAATGTTGGTGCAAATTCAACCGTTGGTTGTTTGGTTTCTGTTCCCATCATAGGAATCAAGATTGGATAAACAAGAAGGAAGGATATTGTCAATATTAATTTGAATTATGATTAGGTGGGAAGATCACAAAGATGCCAAGAAATTGTTTGACAAAGATCAAAACCAACAACCATTGAAACATCCAGAATTTCGAGGTGATTAAGGTTGTCCTAGATTTCATCAAGATAAAATGAACCTAATGTTTTTTTTTTCTTTCAAAAATAGATATTGGTGTGCACCGGTCTTAACGGATATAATTAGTTCACATCGTGATGTTTCATGTTTCTTTTGTTGTAAGTTTGAAAGCAAAAAAGGAAAGTGTATAATTATTTTATAGTTTTTTTTTCATAAATTGGTATGAAAATCAAGTTAGAAAAAAAAATATACAGTGGATTCAATGAGAAGTTAAGAACCACTAAATATTTTAGAATCATTATCAACTCTTTTATACACTTTGATATTTTAACGGTTCGACAAATAAATATTGCGAAACCATTTTTGTAATTAGGTGGAACAGTTTTTTAGAAGCCAATGTTGCTAGTAAGTGACGTATAATTCTACAAGGTCACACACTAAGCGAAACTATCAAGTATGTATTTACATATGATTTAAACTAACACGCTTACAAAGTTGAAAAATTTCATATATACCCAACAAAAACTAAAAATATCATATATGCTCTTACAAAATCTAAAAATATCATATATGCTCTTACAAAATAATTAAAATATCAAATATATCCAATTTTTTTAAAAAACAATCTAGTATATAATCATTTTACCCTTACTTTTTTAACTTCAAGTTTTTATATATATTCATTTTTTAACTTCGTATTTTTATATAACACGTTTTAAGCTTAAATTTATATTTACCCATTTTTATTTGTATTTTTATATATTTTTTATTTCATAAACCATAGTAGTTTTCATATATAATATGTAAGCTAATTAAATTAAGCTCCAAATAAGTAAATATATAACATTTGTAGTTAATGGTCCTATATGAGATCTCAAAGTTTTAGAAAAATAAGGGTAAATTTGTCATTTATTAAATTATTTTTAATGAATTAGGTATATATGATATTTCAACTACTTTGTAAAGGTATATATGATATTTTAGAAATTTGTAGGGGTATATACGAAATTGCTCATTCGTATTATAAGGAGAGGACTTATGGTTTGTCATAAAACAAGTGAGAGGGTAGAGAGGGGTGTGAACTCCTACGACGACATGAATTTGAAATTAATTTGTGGATTTGGTTTTCTTGTCTAAATGGTTCATCTTAGTTTTGAGCCGAACATGTTTAACTAAACGAGTCATGTTCATAGGTGAGGGTGTTGTGATGGAATGGGTGGAACATAGGGTTTGTCATCCAGGAGAATGGGGATGATGCCAACAGCAACTTTAATACAAAGAGAACAAATAAGTTCTATCTTCTTTTTGTATCGTCTTCCAAAAACTCATTAGAATAGAAGTTGGAAAACGATATGATTTGTAGCTCAATGGTTCACTGGACCAGCATTCAGGTCAACATCTTCCACTAAAAACAGTGACAGGCCGAAACGATGAATAGCGGTCAACCGGTCCAACCAATAACCCTTTTTTTCTTTTAGAACGTCTAACTCACACACCCTCTAATCCTACTCCTAAATCTACACACCTTGATACCAGCCAGACAACAAGCCCTTTGGTACCCAACCATCAACTTATCGGGATGAGTCACTTCCAGACTGAAGGTGTTAGAGACCGATTCGAGATGGTCAATCTCCCGATATATATACCCGTAGAGTGGGTTAGGCTCCAAGAACAAAGACGAAGAACAAGACTAATTTTCTATCAATTTTCTCTATCTTCATTGCTAAAACTCTAGGCCTTATAAAGGCTTACAAAACATACGAATTAAAACTAAGAAACATAAAACATGAACATGGACCAAGTGGTTATGCTACCCACTAACAAAAATACTAAATTAAACAACTCAACAAAACATAAAATGAGGAAGAAGTGCATGGAAGTTGGAACGTGGAGTCTAACTGTGCAATGCATGAAAACGTGGAGTAGAAACGGATCTTCACGGGTCAGTTTGTGGGTCGGGTCATATCAGAAGGATTGTTGGAAAATGTAGCAGCACAAATCCTCTCATTTACATAGGAACAACCACTGTCTCAAAATCTGGCAACTATCAAAGAAAGTGCGAACTTGTAAAGTGAAATTAAAACATGTGTTCGATTTGAGGTGGTTTTCCTTGGTTATATCGATTCAAGATCATATAACTTGCCTTGCTGTTCAACGCACTCTAGTCCAAGTACCAAATTTACCGTCTTAAAACATGCTATCACAAAAAGAAGCGTGCATCGACATCACAACTCACTTCAATTCAACAATATTCAAAAGTAATATACAACATAACAAAGTTTTTTTAAAGACATGATTTCCTTCTTTAAAGAGAAATTGTATCTTTAACACCAAAAAAGTAAAGAAAACACCTTAACATTTGAGTTGTCGAAAAGCTCAAGCGTAATTCAGGCGGAATATGTCATTGTACACATAAAAGCTTCCTTGTGGTGTAGGCATCAAATGGAACATCTGCACACAAAAACAGTCCACAACATAAACAAGACTCTTTTCACTCCATGTTATTATATTCATTCATCATAATTCATAACCAAGGGTGCAAATGAAGGTGGCCCATTTCCTAATAAACGGGTTGATTCGGGTTATGTACTTACTATCTTTAACGCGTAAAATCAAAATCAAAATCAAAAGGGTATCTAACTATCTATAATTCATAAACCTTGTGAACCACTGTTTTCAAGAACATCAAATCTAGATATGTTTAATTGCTTCATTAATGTTTAAGCTTGCAAAAAGTTTCCATAAGCCTAAAAAGCAAAAACCCAAATCCAAAAACAGGCAAACGAACCATAAAACAAAGGTACATAATTCGCACATAAGGTGTTCGACGAAATACCTGACTGAACTTAAGAGCGTGTTGTTCACCAGCAAGTTGGAGATTACCACTAACAAAGACAAGCATACCGCCAGAAGGACCAGAAGGCTGGCAATCGACGGTGGTAATGGTATGTTTGCACTGATCGAAGGGGAGAGAAGTGAGCTTGTTGACAATGTTCTGAGAGCCTTGGGTCTTTTGACCTTCAAAAGTCAACATGGAAGACTCTTGGTAGAGAGTAGATAAGCCAGACCGATTGGTATCGAATGTAGAATAGTAATGGTCGACGAATGCTTTGGACAAAGCGTCTGGATCCATCGGGGTTCTTCACAATCAATGTGGCAAAGCTACTTCTTTCTTTATACTTGGCTGAAATGCTAAGCTACCTAGAGTATGGGTTGATTATTATTATTATTTTATATAATAATTAGTCTATTATTACAAGAGAATGGTGTTAACACGATTCACACGAACACTATAAGAATATGCAGCAAGCTCACACACTTACACACTTTAATTTCAAGAACAAGAACACAAGATTTATAGTGGTTCGGTCTAATCTGACCTACATCCACTCCACAACTAGTTCTTCCTTCTCTATTAGGTGCTCAAAGTGTACATGTATAAGAATAAGAAGTATTTATAGGGTACAAAATTAGGTTACTTAATATAATAATGAGATATACTTTAGGAGTAGTAATATCACGGGTATTAGTCTAGAGGAGGACTAATTCCTCTTTCTGAGTCAAATCCTCCATAACCCAAAATCTCCCATTTGGAGGCTTTGACGACTTCAAACTGCTCTCCTTAAAACTTCATATTCATAAGTACCTCTGTAAACACTTCACCTTCACTAGTTGTGGGCGGCCTTCTCATCAATTAACCTGAAGGCTCGTTGAAGCTCCCACTGAGCTTCACTATTCGTGACCTGTTCTATGTCCCTTCTGGCTCCCACTTAAACAAACTGTCGAACTCTGAGAAAACCTGAGAACTAACACTCTCCATCATAAGCAGGTAATTCACTAGAAAAACTTTAACCGCTGGAATATACGTTCTCTTAACCCACTATCGTCTGGGAGCTCTGACTAAAGCACTACCTGTGCTCCCACTGCGACGAAAACCTTTAAATGATTTCTATGAACCTTTCCTAGCACGTTCAACCTGAATCTGACTTGTGACTTTGGGTTTATCTCTTCAAAACAAACCTTCTTCTGCCCCTGAGATTATGTGAACCGGATCTTGGTCTTCTACTAAACTGGGATAACCTCTCCCTCAGGCGGTACACTGACCATGTACAATGAGCATTTCTTCTTGCCACGTGCAACTACTAAATTTCCCTTAATTACCTTCCACTGTCCACTACCGAACTTAACCTCGTGACCCTGATCATCCTGTTGCTCGACTGAAATAAGCATTTTCTTCAAGCCTGGAATGACTCTCACGTCTCTCAAAGTCCTAGTAGATCTGACCGAAGTAACTAAGTCAATATCACCCATGCATGTGACATCTAGGACTTCATCATTTGCAAGTCGTACCTTACCAAAATCCCCAATTTTAAGATTCCGTAGTGCTTCACTGTTGTAGGTAGCGTGAAATGAAGCACCCGAATCCATAATACAGGAATCCACACTACTCTCCACATTACAGATCAAAACTTCATCATCTGAGTGGTCTACTGCAGCGTTAACTTCTTTCTTGTCGTTTGGACATTGATTCCTGAAATGTCCAACCTCTTTACAGTTCCAACAGGTTACATCATTTCGAGCCCTGGACTCACTCCTCTTTCTGTTCTTACTACTACTACATCTGTTATTCTTCCTTCCTCTGCCAACATGCATTAAATCACCCGATGATCCACCTGAATTTCTTCTTCTGACATCTTCGCGCAGAATAAGATCCCGCATCTTCACAAATGTAAACTTGCGTGTATCTGAAGAGCTTGTAGCAGCAGTTACGGTTCTGGACCAACTATCGGGCAATGAGGAAAATAACAATAGGGCTTGGACCTCGTCATCAAACTTGATATTCACATATACCAACCGAGACAAGATCGAGTTTAAGTTATTGATGTGCGCTGTAACTGAATCACCTTCCCTCATCCTAGTATTCACAAGCTCTCGAATAAGATAAACCTTGTTCACTGCAGAAGGCTTCTCATACATATTCGATAATGCTGCCATCATTCATCTAGCTGAGGTCTCCTTATGGATATTGAATGCAACATTCTCCAATAGAGAAAGCGTTATCACTGCTCTGGCTTTCTTATCCATCCTATCCCAATTTGCTTGTGGCATTTTTTCTGGCTTTTCATCCTCGAGCACTACATCTAAGTCTTTCTGACAAAGTAGTGCTTCAATCTGCATCTTCCACCAACCAAACTTCTTCCCGTCAAACTTTTTGATTTACACCTTCCCGTCTTCTGCCATGATAACAAATAACACGACTAATCGAAACTAAACTCGAAAAAATAAACTGAAAAAATCAGCACTGAAACAAATGACACCTGATCACTGCCGTACGATTCTGTTTCTCTGAGTTGTTAGGTTGATAAGATCCTTGCCAAAGGTTGAGGGGTATTTTTTGCAAATAAGGGGAAAAATGATTTTCCCCCTAAAAGAAAAAAAAACGTACGTTCTCTGCTTCTTCTTCCTGGACGCACCCTGCTCCACAGCTTCACAAAATTCGGTCACCGAAGTGCAAAATCAAAGTCCTAATCGTCGATTTTGGAACCATAGATGTGATATCTAGCAACAATGGTCTTCAATTTTGTAACTCTAGGCGGCAGCGGCTACTGGGTTATCGAAACCCTAGTCGCAATTTGCAGCAGAAGTCCTCAAACGGAGCCCTAATCGGAGTTGGGAAATGACGGCAGTGGCGGCGGCTGTGCTAGCAGCGGCTGGTTCAGAAACCCTAATCGCGATGTCTGGACTGTGACTGAAACCCAAGACCACGGCTTCAACAAGTAAGTGTTCTTCTTCTTCACCTCTTACCTAGTTCGTGTGAATCGATCAAGAGACTGAGCTCTGATACCAGTTGTTAGGTCAGAACACGATTCACACAAACACTAGAAGAATATGCAGCAAGCTCATGCACTAACACACTCTAATCTTAAGAACAAGAACACAAGATTTATAGTGGTTTGGTCTAATCTGACCTACATCCAATCCACAACTAGTTCTTCCCTCTGTATTAGGTGCTCAAAGTGTACATGTACAAGAATAAGAAGTATTTATAAGGTACAAAATTAGGTTACTGAATATAATAATGAGATATACTTTAGGAGTAGTAATATCCCGAGTATTAGTCTAGAGGTGGACTAATCCTCTTTCTGAGTCAAATCCTCCATAACCCAATAAATGGGTGATCTGATTATGGAGTTGTAAACAAAGTTTCAATTCCTGATAGGGGTAAATTTGGTGTAATTTAGAAGTAAAGATTGTGTAATCTTTGACCATTCAAAAAAAAAAACATAAACCCTTTTTTCGATGAAAAGTTTTTACAACTAGGCTTGGTAAAATATGTTTGAGTTAACTTCGTTTTTCTCCATGTGGTTTAATTATTTAACACTTTTACTCCAATAGCATAAAAAGTGTATTTTCCTCCCTATGGTCACTAGTTTTTCTCTAATTTGTTAGACTGGTCTAACTCCATCCAAAATCTCTGTTAATTTGGAGATTGTTTCGGTGATTTTATATATATACACCACGTTTTTATGTCTCTTTATTTAAAAGAAACTAATAATCTATCTATCT
Source organism: Helianthus annuus (assembly GCF_002127325.2). Lineage (NCBI taxonomy): Eukaryota > Viridiplantae > Streptophyta > Magnoliopsida > Asterales > Asteraceae > Helianthus > Helianthus annuus. The sequence continues at coordinate 113,987,433 of NC_035447.2, forward strand.
CTCTCATCTCATCCTCTCTATCTCTCTTTCATCTTACCCTCATCTCTCTCTCTCTCTTTCTTTCTCTATCTTATTATCAAAACTCAATCTACCTACACACACTAATAACATATACTCCCTGATGTGTACAAAATGCAACATATAAATTACATCAATTGAGGCATAAAACTAACCCTTTTTAGTACTAATGTTGGAAAAAGTGTGTTTTTGTCTTCTTTTTGTATTTTCAGGATTAAATGAGCTCAAATGAACAAAAGAAGCAAAAAGGCAGCTAAATCTAACATAAATACAAGAAAAGGAACAAACGTGGCATGCCCGACCCCCCGACAGCATCTCCCCAAGCAAAAACAAGAGAACAGGAGACTGAACACGCCCCGTGCTCAATGAGCACAGGGGCGTGCCCAAGTGTCAGCAGAAAAGACAAAGTTATAGAAGCTTCTATCACCCACCACGGGGGCGTGCCTAGCGGACATGGGACCGTGGTCAACTCTAAGATTAGCAGAATCTGAGGAAATCTTGATAGTACAGATACGCTTCTGCACACGGGGTCGTGCCCAGCGGACACGGGGGCGTGGTCAACTAATGCAGACAAACTGCATTTAATGAAGAAAGAGAAGAGGGATGGACACGGCGCCGTGCCCAATGGACACGGGGCCGTGCCCGAGCTTCTGTTCAAGCTATAAATAGGGGTGCTTGGCTCACTTGCAAATCATCCCTTGGCACACCACCTCTCTCACACTTCACCCACACTCCACCACCACCACAACACCATCATCCACCACCATCATCCATCATCCATCATAGATTTTGTGAGTCGTCTCGGGATCCAAAATTGATCGTAAGAGTTCTTGACAATCAAAGGCCATGTTTGCCTAAGTCTCTTACATCACTTGGTGAAGACAAGCATTTAGTGTAATACTTTTTATTTTTAATCTTTTCGCACTTTTTATTTGGTTATGTATTAATGACTTTAATAACTAGTTTTATATGTTGAAGGTGATTCTTCCTTATCATTTGTCTGTGGTGTTTTTGGCATTATTTTACTGTCTATATGGAGATATGTTGGCTACCTGGTCGGGGGTTAAGGGAATGGTTTGGTAAGAGTCTTGTCATTGTTCAGTGCATAGATCCTGGAAGGACCTGGGTCAAATTTAGTAGGACCTCCTTCAATACCCAATGGTATTGGATGGCGAGTCGGATCCAAGTGATTCATCTTGTCTATCTGTTTTTATTTATTTTATTTTTATTTTTAGCATTTTAGTTTTTATTTTCTAGTTTAAAACCTTTTTCCTAAATTTTTGATTTGATTAGACGTTGAGGATAAACTGGTATTAAAAGCTATTGTATCCTTGGATGACCTCGGTATCTTACCAATACTATACTATGCTCACGATAGGTGCACTTGCCCATATGTGTGTTTGGTGTTAGTAAATATTGTGTTTTATAAATTTAAAACTTGACTAAAGTGGTTAAAAAGGGCTAAAAATATACATAAAAATATATTACACCGCACGCACATCACCCCCAACCACCAACACCACCACATCGATCTAAATCGTCACCCACTAGCAAATCCATACCCGGATACCACCACCGATCTAAACCGCTAAACATCGTCACCCTTTTGATATATGTACCAATATCACCATCATCCTATCGGGTTCTGAAGCCTTCATCGGAACCCTAGCGCTGCTAGTAGCAAGATTCACAGTGGAACCCTAAGCATCGACACCATCTAAAATTGGAAAATTCGTCTGGGTCAAACAACCCCACTACTACTATTGAAGCCAAATTAGGATTGTGAGATTTGTGGTTTCGGGTTTTGGGTTTTGGGTTTTGGGTTGCGATGGGTGTTCGATTTTTCAGGTGCGGTACCAACGTTAGGTTTGTGGTGGCAGTGGTCGGGTGGTTGTTCGAAGCTCAGAATCCAGCCACATCTCCATCTTCTTTTCGAAATGGGAATCTGCAATTTCTTTCGGTGGTTTGTGATTGTCTTCTAGAACGAGTTATATGGGAGAAGAGCTGAGGATGGTGATGGCGGGTCGGTGGTGATGGCGGGTCAGTGGTGATAGCAGGCCTGTAACGCCCTAAAAATATTTAACAGTTAAAAACACCATATCCCAAAACTTAAATAAAAGGTGTTAGTTTGATGTGCATTAGTCTAACAAGATAAACTCAAGGGGTTGATTTTGTATGAATGGCCAAACTTGATTTTAATAAAAACAAAATAAAACAAAAACCCACACACATCAGTGTGTGTGCGTGTGGGAGCGACCAGGAGAGGGAAGAACACCCAAACCCTTATTTCATCAAATTGATCAAATTGAAGGGTGAATTGGGCTTGAAATTACTGCATGAATCAAGAATCTTGATCACTCACACTTGTCTAACACTAGGTAAGTTACAATTTCAGTTTTGGTGATTTTTTATTCTTGGGTGAAATTTGATTAATAGAAGTTCTTGAATAATTGGGTGATGTTATGATTCCAGGAAGTGTGATGAAAGTGTAGGATTATAAATCCTAACTGAAATCATGTGAATTGATTGATAAATTTTGTGTTAGGATTATCTTGTGCCATATATTGAAGTGGGTTTTCATCTAGAATGAAAAGCCCCAAGATTTTTGTATGAACTATGTGAAATATTAACCTAGGTTTGTTGAACTAGCATGTTAATATGGAGGTAATGAGTAATTAAGTTTGAATAAGATGAAATTCTTGGATTTACCAAGGTTTAAATGAACGAAGACGGCTAGTTAAAAGGTATGCACATAAGGTGCTTGACAAAACGCCTAAAAGATGTTGATAGACATTAATTGTGGTGTTTGGCTAAATAAACAAGCTTTAGTTATGAGCCGAAAGGTTCTAATGACAATTGGCTTGTGCATTTTAGGCAACACGGTTGAGGCGTCGGGAAGTCAAGCCGGTGCGGAAACTCATTTGAAGGGAAAGCTTTAAGGTACGTGGCTAAACGCTTCGTTAATATGGTTAATTAGTCTTTTGTTATTGTTAATAGTTGGTATATTAGAACATGAGATTTTTGGTGGTTTAGTTTGCTTATATGATGAACTTCATACGGGCAAATAATACGAGTCATTAAGAGAAGGTACAAACCGGGTAACAGGAGTACCTTATGAGTAGACTTTAAGCCCGGGTGACGGGTAGTGATTTATTAAACACGCAAACCGGTATGAGTGTTGAAAATAAGGAACCCGTGAATGGGTCTTCTCATTATGAAGTAATATCTCGTACGTGTGGTTTCGGGAAAATTGGAACAACGGGTCAAAACAGCCAAAACAGCAAAGTATTGCTGCAGATGAGTCTCAGACGGGCCGCGTAAGCTCGGCTTGGGCTTATGCGGGGCGCGAGAAAGCTACCGTAAGTTACGGTAGCTACCGTAACTTATGGTAGCGAATAAAAGTGTTACGCCGGTTCTCTACTGCCTTACGGTAGCCCAATATTGCCCAGTGGCTACCGTAGCTTACGGTGGCTACCGTAAGCTATGGTAGTGCCCAGTCACTTTTGATAAGTTTGGTATATTTTAGTTATTCGGATTCGTTTTCGAGTGTAGTTTCGTTTATGCCAATTTCTAAGAACCGTAATACTAATGTTTGTTAAAATTTTCAGCTTTTAGGTAATTCAAGTACGTGGATGATGGTCAAGTCAATGCTTGAACCGAACACATTCAAGATCACTTGCCGCTACTTTTGTTAACACTTGTCATTAGTAAAACTTATGTAATTAAAGGAATATTTATGTATCCTATTGTTGTTTTTGAATGTTAGTTAATCTAGTAATTGCTAAACTAAGGTTATGTAAATGTTTGGCTTGACGTTTATAATGAATATTCTTATCTTGTCGGTAAGAATTTATATTTCTAAAAGTAGAGTGTTACAAGTTGGTAATCAGAGCTAAGGTTAGAGATAAATGTGTTCGGTTCAAGGCTTGATCAACATCTGGTAAGAATTTATTTGAAGTAAATTCTAAACTAAAAGACTAGAAGGAATAGTTACTTAATGTGTATGGGAGGAGTATAATAACATACTCGAACCCGGGAAGTACACTTAGCATAAACGGTTAAGGCAAGTTGTATACTTGGCCAAATACTGAGTATGAATTCTCATGTAAAGATATGAGAATGATTGAACAAATTATTTATCAAATTATTTTAACATTTCAGTAAGAAGATGTCGGGAGGTGCTAGTGACAATATCATATCCCTCACTACCGACGAGTTGAAAGAAAAGATTTCCGAGGAAGTCGGAAGGGCAATTGAAGCTATCCTACCAAGATTCATGGAAAGGCTACAAAATACATTACTTTCGACTATGGAGGAAAAGATGGGCGAATTAAGAGAAGACCTTACCAATGATAGAGGTAAGGCCAAAGAAAAGAAAGGTTGTTCTTATAACAAGTTTATGGCGTGTAAACCCCCGATCTTCAACGGAGAGGTGGATCCAATTGCTTGTCAAAGGTGGATAAGCGATATCGAGGGTGTTTTTGAACGAACACATTATGATGCAAGCGACTTCGTGGCTTACGGAACTGGAAAACTTAGAGGCCAAGCCAAGGATTGGTGGGACAACCTCAGAAATGAAAGGGGTGTTGAAGCAACGAGGGCGATGATTTGGGAAGATTTTAAAACACCATTTCTCAAACATCATAGCCCCAAGGCGGTAATCAATAAGATAAAAGAAGAATTCATGTAATTGAGGCAAAAGGGTGAAACCGTTAATAAAATTACGGGGACATTTATGGATAAACTCAAGTTTTGTGGTGAGTTGGTCAAAACCGAAGAACAAAAAATTTATTACTATCATACCATGCTTAGGGCCGAATATAGGGAGTTTATGACTCCCTCACATTACGAAAGCCTCACCGATATAATCAATGCGGCGTGGGAGCGCAAGATTGAATTAAAAAGGCAAGTTGAAAGAGGTGAGAGAAGGGCCTTGGATGAAAACCTGAGTCCCACAAAGAAGTCGAAGGTAGCTGAATCTTCGAAGAAGGGAAATGCGAAAGGAGGTTCCCCGAGTTGTAAGATATGTGGACGGGCCCATAAAAGCGAATGTTATTTTAAGAACAAACCTTGCGTTGCATGTGGCAAGACAGGGCATGGGGTTTCAAACTGTCCAGACAAAGTGACGGTGTGCTATAAATGTTATCAGCCGGGTCATAAAAAGTCAGAATGTCCGGAACTGACGGGAAAGAAAGAGGGTGCTGACTCCAAGAATGAAACCCCGAAGTCAAAGGCAAGGTCGTTCCAAATCACTGCTGCTGAAGCAAAAATGGAACCTGACGTGGTTACAGGTATATTTACTGTAAATTCTGTGCTTGCACGTGCTCTATTTGATATGGGTGCGAATAAGTCTTTTGTTTCTCATAGATTCATTCAAAACCCTTTGTTTACATTAACCAAATTACCTATGCCAATGGAAGTAGAAGTAGGTAATAACAAAAGTTTCATTGTTTGTGATGTATGTCGGGAATGCAAACTGAATATCGATGGTGAGGAATACTCCATTGATCTAATACCCATGTCCATGGGTGAATTTCAAGTGGTAGTTGGAATGGACTGGTTATCCCGCTACCACGCTAAGGTGATATGCTTACGTAAAGAGATACACTTAATGTCTCCAAGCGGAAAGCGTGTCATCATCTATGGGGAAAAGGCTTGTAATCCCATGGTGTGCTCGATGATAGAATCCCGCAAATTTATACTACACGGATGTAAGGCATATTTGACTTACGTACGTGATGTGGAGAAAGAAATGCCAAGGATTGAAGACGTACCAGTGATGCGTGAATTTGAAGATGTTTTTCCTGAGGATCCACCGGGAATGCCGCCAGAGCGTGAAATAGGGTTCGGGATTGAACTGATTCCGGGTGCTAAACCAGTTGATAAAGCACCATATAGACTGGCACCGTCGGAATTGCAAGAACTAATATTCATGTTACAAGATTTACTCGATAAGGGATTCATCCAGCCTAGCGTATCACCTTGGGGAGCGCCGGTGCTATTTGTAAAGAAGAAGGACGGGAGCATGCGGATGTGTATTGATTACCGGGAGTTAAATAAACTCATGGTAAAGAATCGATACCCCTCCTGAGGATCGACGACCTGTTCGATCAGTTACAAGGCGCTAGCTGGTTTTCAAAAATCCATTTGAGATCGAGTTACCATCTGAGGGTAAAGGAGGATGATGTACCAAAGACGGCATTCCGTACGCGATACGGACATTACGAATTCCTCATGATGTCCTTCGGGTTAACAAATGCACCTGCGGCTTTCATGGAGCTCATGAACCGGGTATGCAAGCCGATGCTCGATAGGTCGGTGACAGTTTTTATCGACGACATCCTCGTTTATTCAAGAAACGAGGCGGATCATGCTAACCATCTACGGGAAGTGTTAAAGATACTAAGGCGGGAAAAATTATATGCTAAATTCTCGAAATGCGCCTTCTGGTTACGAGAGGTGCAATTCTTAGGGCACGTCATAAGTGCCGAAGGAATATTGGTGGATCCATCGAAGGTGGACGCAGTATCAAATTGGAACCCTCCAAGGAATCCATCCGAAATTAGAAGTTTCTTGGGATTGGCAGGTTACTATCAGAGATTGATTCAGGATTTCTCCAAGATTGCATCGCCTTTGACCAAGTTAACCCGTAAGAACGAGAAATTCCTCTGGGAAGACGATCAGGAAAAGGCATTTCGGATATTAAAGGAAAAGTTAACCTGTGCACCGGTGTTGACTTTACAAGATGGAACGGATGATATAGTAGTGTATTCAGATGCATCACACCTAGGCCTTGGGTGCGTGCTAATGCAAAGGGGAAGGGTAATTGTGTATGCCTCAAGACAGCTTAAGCTGCACGAAACAAAATACCCGACCCATGATCTCGAGCTGGCAGCCGTAGTCTTCGCCTTAAAGATCTGGAGGCATTACTTGTATGGCGTGAAATGTACTATTTTCACTGACCATAAAAGTTTAAAGTACTTCTTCGATCAGAAGGAGTTAAATATGAGGCAGAAGCGTTGGTTAGAAGTAGTGAAGGACTATGTGCCACACCCTGGCTTTTGCGGAAGCGTGAGTTAATTTGGTGTGACTTCTTAATACCATAGCAACAATCACAACAACATTACATGATTTAAAACATAAGATGTTCATCCATTCATTAAGTCAAATACTACCACAACATCATTGTTGGAAAATGGCGACACTTACGATAAGTTACAAACCATACTTGTTTAAAACATGTTTGCCAGACACAACAAAAGGCATGAAATAAAAACATGGTTTAAAGACATGTAACCCGTCCAGACAAGGGATTACACCTCCTAAACCAACTACCCCGGATGACATCTTTATTCAACGCAGCTTAACATGCATGCAGACACTTGCCAGATCCCTTAGTTTCCTGAAATACATGTAGTTTGAAAAATCAAGAAAACTTGAGCGAGTTCATGTGTATGTGAGTCTGTATAAACCTGTGAAATGTGTCTGTATGTATGAAAAACCTTGGTATGTAGCAATTAAGGAAAAATAAGAGATCACCAATGGGTTGCAAAGCCACTGGTATGTGTGAAACGGTGCAGGAAGTACTCAAACCTAGCAAATTTGTACCGGGCCTCGGGTTGTAAGACACAGTCACCACTATGGGCCTCCCCGGCCTCATGGGTGTGGGCTCGCTACACCCAAATAGATCTATCACTCATGTCCCTCGGTCCTAACAACGAGGATTAATGGCCTTAAGTGTTGTACCCACCTTTCACATGATCTAAGCGTCTAAACCCTCCTTAAGCTAACCATACCATTTATAAAAGTGTCTGTAAATTGTAACATGTATTTAACCCCCGAAGTATAAAACTGAAAACAGTTAAAAGAAAAGGGGGGACATGAACTCACTGAAGTGCGTCTCCTGTATCATACTCAAATCTCCGGTCTCGTCAGCAAATACGACCCCCTACAATATACTAATGTTTATTAGACGAACGGGTCGTGCCTTGCCTTTGTATTTACGGGTTTGAGTTACGTTATCTTGTCATTATTCCAAGTCTTAATTTCTTGTTAAAATAATAATAATTATTTTACCTAAGTTTCGTTTTAGGGTTTTGGAATAATAGTTAGGCAACTATTTTGTATCCGAATCCTTCCCAAGTATGGGGGTATTTATACATGTATTTTGCGATTAAAGTACTGACATTATACATTCCTAAGTCCCACTTTAGAAAAATATAATAACATGTCCCAAAATATATATATTTTTCCAAAAATACAAATAATCACACAAGCGTGTTAACATGAAATATATATTTAAAATATATATTTACTCGCTTTTATTTTCGAAAACTCACCTCCGATATTTTGGAGTTTTGTAATAAAACTTATGGCGAAGTTTACTTCCGAAAAACAAAGTTAACACAGTTTGTAAATACTTGTTAGAAAATAATTTTCTAAGTCTTGGGATTTTTAGAAAATTTCGCCAGAGTTTCCTTTGTAAATGGAGGTGTCCACGCTTACTAGCGTATCATTTTCTTTTCAAAATCAATCAACAAACAATCCTTTAAACAACTTTACATCACCAAGAGCAAAAATATACTGGTTACATAATATTCATGAACTTGATATTTCCCAAAAATGCGTAGTAACTTAGTGAAGCTTTTAGTAGGCTTAGTTACCTTCCAAAGTGTATTTATTTCGTTAAAAATCACTTTCTTAAACGAGTTACGTTTTCACAACTTATAAATAATATTTACAAAATTTAGCTTCTTGAACTCTTCTTGTAAATAAATGTTTTTACATTTATTTTATTTATAAAAACAATGTAAGTTTTTGTAAAGTTATAATTTTTCCAAAAACCGATTCTTTTACTTGGTTTATTTAGAAAAGTTCCTTGTAAGACTTGAATCACCATGATCACCAATCTACTAGTTCATTTATATTTTAGAAAAATCTATTTTTATTCAAGTTCATGACTAAACTAGGAGGTGGTTATTTATGTAATACATAACCACTTCCTATTCTTGTTAAATCATACTTCTAAATTTATTTAACAAGACTTTTATGGTGATTAATCTTCTATAACCAAGAATCAACATAACATTAACAACATACTCATAATCAACATCAAACTAGTAACTTTACTTCCATCTTTTATGTAGAACTTCATGTTAAATCTTTTTAGTGTTCTTGTTTCTTGTGATTTAAACACAATGAACATACTACAACTTTTGATCACAACAACAAGATGAACAAGGGTGTACAAGTAACTTAATACTAGCACAAGGCTAGGGTAGAAACTAGTGATGAAGATGATGAGAAAAAGATGTGGAACAAGCAAGAACAAAGCTCCCTTGATGCCCCACAAGTAGCAAGCCTTCTTGTATCACCTTACAAGCTTGAATGAAACTAGAAAATGGAGGATGATGGTGGTTGTATGGTGTTGGTGTTGGCGGTGGTAGTGAGCCGAGAAAGAGGAGGGAGAGAGTGAGTGAGGGAGTGTGATGATGAATGGAAATGGT